>NW_020955230.1:655696-739916 GCF_003031625.1 Empidonax traillii | reverse complement strand
GGAAGGGAAGGGAAGGGAAGGGAAGGGAAGGGAAGGGAAGGGAAGGGAAGGGAAGGGAAGGGAAGAGAAGGGAAGGGGAGAAAGAAAGAGAAAGGGAGAAAGAAAGTAAAAAGGAGAGAATGCAAGAAAGAAAAATAGGAGAAAAGAGAGAAAAAGAGGGGGAAAAACGATTACCAGTTCTGGTTCCAGTGCTGCTGATCCAGCTGATGGGATGCCAGTCCTCGTTTCAGTGTCGATCCAGCTACGTCTGTCCGGCCGATGAGATGTCTGTAGTCCTAGGGGCACTACCTGGGCTTGGTACGATACCTTTTTATAGACAGGTTTTATCTCTGCCTGGCCCTGCTTCTCAGCCAAATCTTGATCTTTCTCATGGCATGTTAATAATAATAGTCCTTGGTTATTACCAACAGTTCTTGTCTGTTATTGTCAACAATTCTTGTTTTGGCGTCACAGCCATCCAGTTATTGGTGTTTGAGACATACACATTAGTCCCTTATCTTCTGGGATTCAAGAGCTCAGAAGGATCCCACTTTGGACTGATGTTTATAGGACGATTAGAGACTGGGGTTTACATAGTAATTTACCATCCTTGTTACAATTTGAGTTGGTATCTATATTTGAAAGTTCAATAATAAAAACTGTCCCGCTTCGGTTATTATTCAGGCAAGAAAAATAAGTTTCCAAGGCTGTTCGTTAAAAAACAGGTGCTCACTAGACACCTGTTAGTTCTTGGGAACAGACAGTATTTCTGATAAGCTGAAGAGGGGCCAAGGGAAAATGCCATTCGTCAAGGCCGAGGTTTAGTGAGTGTCTCTCAGATCATAGTGCGGCCTGGATTTGAGAGAGGAATGCAGCACCACAACCCATGCAACAACTGAAGTCAGCTTCTCTGGACCTCTACAGGCAGTCCATACAAGCATCCAAATGCTGTGGAAAGAGGGATCTAGAGAGACAGCATGTAAACATAGCTTGGGATTTTCCTTCCTGTTAGATCCACTGTGTCTGCATATACATTGACCTTGGCTATTGTGTGAACTAAAAACTGACTTCAAGCTCATGATACACAATTAAAATTACTTCAATGTACATTTGGTTTATGACTCAGATAGACTGAAACTTTATGTGATAACTACTGACACACAGAATTTTTTGGGTAAAGAGCCTACAGAATCTCCTGGGTACAGTTCACAAAAAAAAATATTTAACAATAATGCATACCAGGACTTATTTCAAAGTTATCATTTCCCTTTACATAACAATGAGGTGAAAAATGCACAGTCTCATAATGGCCTAATTTTTTAAAAACTTCTCTGCTGAATGCCAATACATAATTTCCAGCTTTGTGGCACTCGGTAATCTGAAACAAAGTCCCAGACCCTTACATGTGGAATAGGTGTGAGGCAAGTAAGGGTGATCTTGGAAGAGCTGTTATGGACCAAGTCAGTGTAGTTTTTTTTAGTTTTATGTACTATTTTATGTACTATTACAGTAGTACATATTCTTCCAAAATAATTGACATCGTACTCATGCTTTGAGACAAAGTGACTGGAGACACTGACCATTCTTAAACACACTGCAGTGCACCCAGTGCCACTTGAAACATTTGCCCTTCTACCAATACACATATTGTAGCAAAAACCCTCTCCTGGAATCTGTATTCCAACTTTTGTTAATATAAGCAAAACCAAACCAAAAGCATCACAGAACCCTAAATTGCTAAAAATAAGTGCAACAGTATTCCTGAACCAGTGAGATACTGCTGTTTTCATTTCAGTTAATGTGTTTCACACAAAAAATCTTACAATGCCATTACATTTTAGCAGCTGCTGTCATTGCAAAAGCTAATGTTTATTGTTACCTACAATTACTTTAAACATCAATAAAGCAAACACAAGGAAATGTGACTGCTGTGAATTATTGTGGATCACAAAGAGCACAAATGCTCATGTACACCTGGTGCCTTGTCTGCTGCATCAGTTCCCAATTTTAGCTCATAAGCTCCTTATGCTTCCTTTGTAAGACCTATTGTGCAAGGCAGACCAAAGCCAAGGAAAAGCCTGCTATCAGCTTCAATGGTCTTTGAATGAAATCTGATTTTGGTCAAGTGCAGGTAATTTGACAGCAGATACCAAATTGCAAAAGGATAAAATACCTATGCACTGGCCTCAGTTTAACCTTGCAGCTTCTGAGAGGAAAGCTTTATTTGATGTTGGGCAATGCAAGATTGATTTTCACTTGCTGACTTCTGAATACCAAATACAAACTCCTCTGCAGAACCATGCCCCACAAAGGATCACAGTTTAATCTCAGTGATTATGCATTTGTCTGACTGGTGGAATGCCATGGCTACTGTCTGCAGTGCAATGTGAGGATCAGAAGGCAGAGGAACATTATTTTTGCCAGGCAATTTTCAAATTTATCCACGACCTTGTGATTCTCTAGGACAGCACTAACACTGGGTAAATGGATTCAGTGTTCCTCTGTTTTTTTTCACAGGTGTGCATCCAGAGGATATTTCAAACTCTGTAGGAGTGAAGACACTTTCTAAAAGCTTAAAATGCAGCAAAAGCTTCAAGCAGAGCTTGAACCTTCCTAGTCTACCACAATTACCATCAACTACCCACAAAATACAAACCCACAATAGATCAGGTTTGATATACTCCAGTGCTCTTAAATACACAAGACATGCTTAAATGATTTCTCCTAGTGGAGAAAAAAAGTTCCATTTGCTACCTGCAAGGCAACTAATTTTTGTGAGTTAAAATTTGAAAGTTAGCAAAACATAAGCAGATAACTTGTTTTCCACCACACACAGAGCTAAAATCAAATTGTGGTTCCTTTGAATAATTTTTTTTTCCTAAATACTTAGAGATGCAAACTTGAGAAGAGAAAGAGCAAAGCTATTTTGGATAGCTCTGTGAGGACAAGGAATAGATGATTCTATTTCTAGCAAGTAATTCTGCATTTATGTAAGCCTGGACATTTGGTCAGGAGGAGCAGACCAGCCACATTAAAATAAGTAAGACAGATGAAAAGTTATTTGGATGTTCATGGTTTTTTTCTTGAAAAAAAATAGTGTTTTTTTCTTCTGCATTTCTCTGTCTTCCCCTTTCTACATACATGCACCCGAAAAAAAAAAAAATAAGGTCATTCTATCTGAGATCAAGGAGTATGCTGAAGCCTGTTTGGAGCAGCTTACTCTGCCTGCTGTGCAGGCTCTGGTGCAGATACACTCTCTCTAGCAGGCTGCCCCAGTCACTTGGCCTCTTGCCGGGAGGCAGAGACACACAGGAGGTGATCTGGAGCCTTCTTTCACTGGGTTTATTCCCACAGGCATAAACTGCCACCAGCCTTGATGAAAACAAAGTTACTTGACCACTTATTTTATGTGGTTATCCCCAGCTGCTGGTGTCTCTGCCTTCTCCAGCATGAAGCAATTTCTTGCAGGAGGCACATGACTGACAAAGCTGTGCACATTTAAACTACAATTAATGGGCAGAACCCCAATAACTGGTTTTTGGGTTTTTTTGTGACTAAATGGAAGTAAATAATCAAGAGAATTCTCTTTGGTTTTTGCACACAAAACCACACAAAAAGAGGAAATCAACACACCCATATGATATGTGTCAGCATCAGATTCTGTTGTTATTCAATTTAGTTAAGTGTTGCATTTATCAAGCTGATGGAGTTCAGAGGCAGCTGCTGGGCCTTAATCCAGGTTCATAAATTGTACTGTTGTAGCTCCTGAGAATCCAATCATTACATCCTTAAGAGGGGACTTGGTTTCTCACTCTCTAGTCTTCTAGGATAAATTAGAACAGTTTTTCACATCTACTTTTCACCTGTTCAAGGTGTAGCAGAATAGGGTTTAGACTCCTTGCAGCATTTCAGAGTGTGAGGCAGTGCTTGTTTCATGCCTTTACTGTCCTGTAGGTACATAACCTTTGCAGCTCTGTCTTAATTTTTCCAGATGTGCATTACTACATCCTGAAGGAACCTCTGTCATCTCCCAGATTTTTTAAGACCAGGTGCCACTTAAGAAATTGTTGGAAAGGAGCCACCAGGAACAGGCTTAGCTTTCAAAGATGCACAGTGTACTGTGCATCACTTACTTCACCGTGACTGCCTGTGTGTGTTCTGCTCTGCCGTCTGAAATGCCTGATCAGATGCCAGGCTTTCCCAGCAGTGCAGAACAGCCCTGCCAATGCCTTCTACTTCAGTGTGAGAAAGACTTGCGCCAGCTGAAAGGAAATTCAGTACTGTGGTGGTTGACCTTGGTTGGACACCGGGCACCCACTAATATGCTCCATTCTCTTGTATATTGGGTTATGCAGCATCCTACACAGGGAGTTATAGAAGTTCTTTTCTGTCCCAAAGTCTCTGAAGGTGGGTATTGGTAAATCAGTCCACAATTTCACCCTGCAGCCCACTGGTTTGTATTTTGAAAAAAAAAAATGTTTTGGGGAAGATCTGATGACTAAAGATAAAATGAATAAATATTGTAATCAGTGGTGGCCACCCTATACATTGGAAAATGGGGAAAATGTGTTGCTGTAGAGTTGGTGTTGTTTTGTTGGTGACTTGATAAATGGGATGAGGTTTGGTTTATGTCAATGCTTTTATGACATTTTATAGAGATTCAGGTATTCAGAAAAAAATAGAAATTGGGAGGAGATATGTTGATGCCATGTATTACAGAGAACAAGGAAAAAGCAAGAGATTGTGTGTTGTGGAGAGGATGGATAAACAGGATACAGATCAAAATAATGGGCATGTGGGAAATGAGGATTTTAGTCCTATTGCAGACATACTCTGTCAGTGATACAAGCACTTTTAAGATATACAATGGGGACAGAAGGTCTGCCAGTTTTTGCATATGTCCCTTTTACTAGTCTAAATTTGTTGAACTGGAAAATTGGCTTGTCCTGAGAGAATCCTGAAGGAATGCATCAGCTTTTGGAGGCTATCGTGCTGACTCATAACTCTAACTGGGGGGACATGCAGGCTATGCTCACTATATGTTACTGTGGAAAAAAAGAGAGTGGCATTAAAGAGGGTGAAAGAAGAGGAATAGGCAGAGGTTTGGGGGTCTGAAAAGCCCAGTCACACACACGAGCCAAAATCAATGTGCTCTTCGTACACAGGAAGGGTCATTTAGAAGATGTAAATGTTGTGATGGTGGAGAAATTTTGACAAGTGCAGGGGACTGGGGAAAAATATCAGAAAATCTTCAGCAGATGTCCTAGTTACAGTAAAACCAGGGAACGGAAGAATAGATTTTTGATTGATAGGAGAGCCACACATTCAGTAAAAACTATCTGGAAGGGCTCACTACCGTTACAGCACTGATTGTTGGAGCAGAGGGAAATAGAACTTTACAGCCATTTTTACAACTCATAGAGTACATGATTAGAGATACTAAATTGACTCATGGTTTTCTACATGCCAGAATGTCCCCTTCCATTGTTAGGACATAGTTTATTACACAAATTAAATACCAGAATAACTTTTTTGGAAAACTCTGTACAGCTACACATCTCACAACAAAAGGCAGGAAAGACCTTTTTACTATGGTTTACTAATGAATTTGCTAATGTTTACTAATGTTTACTAATGAACCAGACCTCAGAGAAACCCGAGAACGTTATCCTGGATGTGGCATTGAATGTTGCTTAGCTGAATGTAATGCCAGTAAAGAAGCTTTGTTCTCAGGACTATAGGCTGGTGCAGGATTTAAGAGAAAAAAAAAATAAGTGTGGGCAAATACTTATTGGACTGGATTTGAAAGATGCTTTCTTTTGTATTTCAGTGGATGAGCAGAGCCAGACTCTCTTGTGTTTGAAATGGAAAAATCCAACAAGAGAAAGAAATGTGCAGCTATGTGGGATGGTACCATCACAGAGATAAAAAACCCCAACAACTAAATGACAAACAAAACCCCAAGCCAGCTCTACTATGTTTAGTAGTGTATTTGCAACAGATTTGGAATGGCAGGGTAATGATAGCTGTAATTCTGTTGCAGTATGTGGATGAAAGTAGCAGAAATACTGAGATTTTTAAAAAACAGTTTCAGAAGGTTGGTGGAAACTTTGAGTTGGGAGGAATGTATTGAAAGCACATGACTATCAAGGAGGATTGTAAACTGCTCAAGTGACCTTGCAGCTGTGAATAATCCTTGATAACTCAGTGTGAACAGCAGCCAGTGATTCTCTGGCATGGACAGAGTCTAATGGTGCCTGCAGCTCTGCTTGTGAGCCTTTGCCCAGGGCTTGCTTTGGGAGTCCCTCAGTTAAGCAAGAAAAATGAAAATAAATTTACTCTTTATGTTTTAGGTCTGAGTTTGTGCCTCTCCTGACTGATCGTGCTGTCTCACACACTGTGAATCAACAAGGTCTCACAACCACTAACATGATGGAAGAACAAATTCACATGGGAGCAGTTGTTATGATAGTGTCAAAAAACATGCTGCAGAACCAAAGATGCAGCTCCATGTGGATATAATAACACAGAAAGCCCCTATGGGAGAGGGAAAGAGGGGAATACTGCAGGGGAATACTGACAAACTGATTTTTCTGAGTTGCCTAAAAGTGGATGCTATAAGCTAAATGATACTTTTTCAGGCTTTCCCCCCCCACATCATTCAAGCCAGGGAGATTGCTGAAATTTTACTAGAAGAAATAATTCCTAGATTTGGAAATTCAGAGGGTTTATCTTCAGACAACAGGCCTTACAGGTCATTCAGGGAGTGTCTAAACCTCCTCAGTTTAAATGTGCTTTGTATACCCCTTGGAGACTACAATCTAGTGAAAGGGGAAAAAGGATGAATCAGACTATTGGGAAAAAATTGTCAAATTTTGTCAAGAAACCCATGTGAAGGGGGAAGATGTATTACCTATTGCTTTAGTAAGAATTCAAATCACCCTACATGTTACTGGGAAGTGAGCCCCTTTGAAATTCTGAATGAGAGATCACACTAAATTGACACTGTGGTAATGAAAAGGTGGTGAAAAGCATATGAAAGGTGAGGATATGTTGAGAAATTATGTTATCTCTCATGTGGGTTTTGTCTTTTCTGTATAGCTATCTTAACCAGTGGCTGTCCACAGCTTTCAAACGGGAGGTTGAAAGGCACGAGTTTATATGCGAACATGGCAAAATGAACGCTGATAAGAAAAGTGGAAAGATCCCTATACTGTGTTATTGAAGATACATACAGCTGAAAAAAATAGAAGGAATTAATTCCTACACTAATTACAGTCGGGTAAAAAAAGGCCTGGATATCTCAACAGGATAAACTGATTTCATAACAACTTGGAGATCTTAAACTATAATTGACTAAAAATCTTCAGTGACTCCAGAAAATGTTAGGTGCATTTAGATTGTACTCAAGTACATATAATACTAATAGTAGGCATTTATCAGTATGGAATACTCTAATTGCTAAATAGATCTGAAAATGCTGGAATTGAAAACATTCATAATATGTTGTTGTTGCCTCATGATGACCCAGGAAATTCCAGTCCTAGAACTTGTCCAGTTATTTTTGAGAACCCACAGCTCTAGCAATTTTAGACAGTTACTGGCAACTTTGAAAATGATCCTCCAGAACAGATTAGCTCTGGATATGTAATTATTATATAAACATGGAGCATGTGAATACCTAACCTCAGAAATTTTTTAGATGAGTCTCAAAGTGGAGAATTATTGCAAAATGTTGGACTATGTAAAAATTTTCTTATGAAATTATGTTCTTTGATGTTTGATCTCTGTGTACTTTCAAGCCTAATCAACAAGAAGGAAGATTTAGTACGTGAAACAGAAAGCAGCCAACAAGCTCTAAGTGATGTCCAGGTGTTAGAAAGACAAATTACTTGTCAGTACAATTGCCTTGTTAAGGGCTTAACGTGTTTCAGTGATCTCAGACCTAGAGGGAGGTTAACAAGCCTTGGGAAGAAGGATGTACCACTGCTAATAGTGAGCAGGAATGCAGAATTTATGGGCCACAGGACATTTGGCAGAACCCCAAAGATAAGGAACAATGAACTTTAATGCCTTTATTTGCTAAAATGTATCAACAGTGAAAAGTTTTGGCAGTCATGGTGCTGGCTTTGTGGATTTGCCACCCAGCACCCCTTTCTGCACAGAACTGCCAATAAATCAAATACTTCCACTCTGTGTGTATCAGCCTTTTGCACACCAGGTCCAAGAACCTGTTTTGGAACAACAAAGGAATGACAAGCAGTGGAGTTTATAAGATTGTCAGTGTTTAAATATGGAGCCCCACAATGGAAGTTGATTTCATATGGACAGAAGGCTTTGCTTTTATAAAAAGGTCCCAATAGAAGTGTCTCCTTTTCATCAAATTACCAAGAAAGTTTATTTTTGTTTGAGTATTGATTATGACAAATTTAAAAATTGAACTGATTATCCCAGCTTACAAAAAATATACTCGACTGCTTTGCCCAAACAAAGAACCTGAACTTATTGGTTGTTGCCTGTGGAGCAAACCACAAGGTCTCCACAGCAGGTTTGACATGTCAGAAGGAGCTTGGGATTTTGTTTTCATGGGCACTTTCCTTTAGCTTGGTGAAAATGAAGGTGGCAAAACACCGACACAGATTGCCCAGAGAGGTGGTGGGATGCTCTCTGTAAACAGTCAAGGTCAAGGTGGATGGAGCTTTGAGCAACATGACCTGGTTGAAGATGTCCCTGCTTTCAGGTTTTGGACTAGGTTACCTTTAATGATCTCTTCCAACCCAAACCAGTCTATGGAAAGCAGATGTGGCAAACTATCATCCCTATACACTAGGTTTTTACACCCCATATGAACAACTGCCAAAGTGATTGCATGAATAACTCTATCTTTTCTTAATGGAAGAATGACTGAAAGGGTGCCTAGGAATGCTCTTAGTAGCCTCTCATAAATCCTTACTGACTGTTTTAGGTTGGACTTGGCTTTCAGCCAAGTGCTTGGACTCCGGGGATAAAACCTTTCCCTTCCCTTTCACTTTCTCTCAGTTGACTAAAAAAAAAATTAAAAGAATTTAAACTGAATAAATTTAAAATTTATATATATATCATGGCTAGGCTTCGCGAACGAAGATTTGAGAGGGGCTCTACCCACGCTTGCTACAAGCACGCTGATGGCTAAAAAGGCGTCATATATATATATATAAAGAAAATTATATACACACTACTAATAAAAGGGAATTCTTCAAAAGGGAAAGGGAAGGGAAAGGGAAAAGGGAAAAAAGGATAAAAAGGGATATAAAAGGGATAAAAAGGGATAAAAAGTTAAATACTTCTCTCGAGAGGAAGTGAGTCACACTATACAGTTACTATAGTACTGTCTGCTTTTTAAGGTTAACTAGACATGCTAGGTTTCACTTCTTCATCTGGGCAGAGTGATAGTAGAGTTACTTCTATCTTGGGTCCGTTGGAAGAAAGAGAGAGAAGTCTCTAATCTCTGACTTATTTATACTTTGGTTTACGTAAAAATTGTGTGGAATACTGGGTACTTGGCTCCTTCCTTGGTTACAAACTGGTCACCAAGGAAGGCCTAGACTAAAACCATCACACTGACAAACCTAAAATTCTGCTGATGGCATGAATCAGTAGCACTTCCAACTTCCAACCAATACTCAAAATAAAAGTGAATGACATATTAGTACTTTGGGGACGCAGTTCATGTTAGTGCTGTGCTTCACTCAGTTGTTTGTTTCTATTTTCATTTTTTTCCCATCTAGCTACAGGGAAAACTGCATGGAATCATCTACATGTTTTTCCATCCATGCAGAAAGCAAATGTTTAAAATAAGTTATTATGTTTGATTCTAAAATTTATTTGGTATATAATAATAAAAATTTGAATATATTTTTGAATTAAGGTGACAAAATACTCCATTTCATCAAGGCATATCTAGTACATGTCAACAGAAATTAATGCATTCATGTAGGAAGATTCAGTTTCAAGTAGAAAAGTATTTTCTGTAGGAAAAATGTTGAAATGTTTAGAAGCTTTAGATCTTATTTTCAACTCCTCAAAGCATTTCAGGATTTCTTTTTATTAACCACAGACCTTTCAAAATAATTTGGGCTAATACGGGCTCTACAGCTCTGATCTTCCTCAGCTAGGGATTTTGAGGTAAATAAGAATATTCCACCTTGAACTGACAGCCTTTCCCCTGTTTTTACTTATACTTCTTTTCCTTTTCGTTCCTGGACTTTCTATTTACCATGGTCTGAGAAGCACTGCACATTAATATCTTTGTGCCCAGTTCTTCCACTGTAGACGATTGGGCCTGAATCACTGGAGACTTTCTGTGAAGCTTTCCACTGCTGTTTCTCAGGGACCTGGAAACCATTGGTGGTATAAATCATCTGCATTTTACAGATTCCCAGACATGAGGGATGCAATTTCCAGGAGACAGGAGGGGGGAGGTCTTCCTTCATTTTTCAAAACCTTGCATTAGAATGTAGTTATTAATGGGTTTCCATTCCCTTTCATATCAGAAGAAGCCTTTAAGGGAGCATGTTTTGCATTCAGATTAGCAGGAGATCTGTCATTAACTGATATAGGGAAAGACTATTTTTTCAGTACAGCTGCTATGGCTCCTATTTTTAATTACACTCCTGCTGCTGTAAATTGGTTGTGATTTGTAACCACAATATTTTAAAACAGAAGGTGAAACATGGAATACAGAGGGGAGCTAGAAAACAGAAGGGCATTGGTACCAACAGGAAATGAAATGTTGTAACTTAAACAAGAGATCTGGTATTAGAAAGGTGAAACAAACAGCACGGGAAAGCATCACTAAATCCAGAATAAATTAAAGACTAAATTATGTATGATATGTGAGCAGGCAAGATGTGGTACCTGCTGGATTTCATTTGCCTGAGAATCTAAACTTAGTGCCTGGTGACCTGTGATGATGCTAAAACATCCCTATCAAAGCCTTCTTTTTTCTGATTAAATTTGGAGGACATCTGAAATTGAATCAGTACAATATCTTTACTGCTGGACACATTTTTGGAAATGCTTCTATAAAGAAACACATGACGTTACTTCTAGGATAAGATTTCCAGATGATCTTCCTGGTTTATGAGACCCAGATGCTGATTCACCCATGAAAGCATTCAGGACCATAAAACAGAAAGGTCAGCCTTATCAGAGAAAGATTTTAAAACTGTATGTTCAACCACACCTGCCAGCAATGATTTCTGATACACTGTACCTGCCTACAGTCTTATTTTTAGAATCACTGTGTTCAACTGGGAAAGGTCCAACAATCCAGGACTTTTCGCTCTTAATTAAACTTCACATTATGCTTTGTTCTTGGAAATATTTTACCATTGGCTAGACCTAAAAGATTCTTTTTTTTTTTTTTTTTTTTTTTTTTTTTTGGTCAAAATGGCATTTTGACAGCAGACCACACAGCTGTTTTGCATGAAAACCTCCCCATCAACCTACTGATACTTCATTCCTCTTACCAAAGAATGAACTTCTCCTGTCCAACCTGGGTGAAATGAAACACATATCTGAATTTTGCAACACGCTTAAACAACTCTAACTTACAGAAGGTCAGACCTTTCCTGTTTCTTTGTTTCATCATTTGTTCTTCAAGTAGCTAAGTAGACGCATTTAAAAAAAATTCTTAAGGGAAAAGTAGAAGTCCATACACTAACTTAAAATATTTGTGTCACAAGCCCTTCTACTCTATGTTAACCAGTCACCAACAGAAACACTGATCCAGTCAGAAATCAGAAATTAGCATAAATAACTTCCAAAGTAGCCAGACAGAGCGGGGGTTGTTCAGCCTGGAGAAGAGAAGGCTTCGGGGATACCTTAGAGTATTTTCCAGTACCCAAAGGGGCTACAGGAGAGCTGGAGGGGGACTTTTGACAGGGATGTGAAGTGACAGGTATTAGGAAGAAATTCTTCACTGTGGAGGTAGAAAGGCACTGAAACAGGTTGCCCAGAGAAGCTGTGGATACAACATCCTTGGAAGTGTTCAAGGCCAGGTTGGATGGGGCTTTGAGCAACCTGGTCTAGTGGAAGGTGTCCCTGCCCATGGCAGGGAGTTCAGAACTAGATGGTCTTTAAGGTCCTTTCCAACCCAAACCATTCTGTGATTCTCTGATTATATGACATGGGTATGTGCTACCACAGACTCATGGACTCCAGCTGCAGATTTGTCATGCTGGTCTCACAGGGAAGCTACATCAAACCAACCTGTAACATCAATGTGACCATGAGAGCACAAAGAACAAAGCAGCTGAGTGTCATGCTCTTAAATCAACCCCACACTCACCAGGAATGCATCACACTTCTCTTAACCACACTGTGCAAGCTCTAATGGTGATAAACATCTAGCCAGTTTTTTCCATTTCTTTTTGCTTCAGTCGATGATTATTGAATCTGGTCAGTGACTGTTACTTCAGTGCCAGGCATTTATTACCATTTACTCTGTAAATACAGAGGAGCGGTGAACTGCAACACTGGATTCAATCACACCATAGCATAGGAAAAGTCTAAATTTGATTCAGACTCTGCCACATGAGCCCACATGTACGGCAATAGATATATATGTTCTATAACATCTGGCAAGGGAATTAAACAATATTGCTACACACAAAGCTCTAAGTCTCTAAGCAGGGGCCTACAGAGATTTCATTGGAATTTTTCTTTTATTAAGGAGAAAACAAAAACAACACCCACCACCCCCAAATTCCTATTCACAGAATGGATGAGTTAAGGTGGGACCACTGAAAGTCATCTAGCCTCCCTGCTCCAGCAGGGTCCCCTAGAACGTGTTACTTGGGACTGTGCTTGGATGCCTCTTGCATACCTTTTGCATTCACAAAAGTTATAAGCACATGCTGCAATGGCTGAGAGAGGTGTCAGCAGTTCATTCCTTGTGTTGCAAGGGACACAAGCCTCCGTACCACTTGCTCTGACCTGTAGAATCATAGAAACATTGAGTTGGAAGGGACCTTAAAGACTACCTAATTCCAAACCCTGTGCCGTGGCACACCTTCCACTAAAGCAGGTTGCTCAAAGCCTCATCTGACCGAACCTTAGGTGCTGCCTTACAGCACACATTCAGAATTACAGTGTCTTTAGTTCAGGGACAAGCTTTGTCATGACAGCCACATGTCCTACATTTCAGTGTCCTCAGAGGTTGTGACTGAACTGATGGTGCTGGGGTTGATACCATGCAGATAAATGTTTTGGACATTTCCTGGCCTGTGTTTCCCCGCTCCATGGAGCAGCCATGGTGAAATGCTGCCAGCACAGGCCACGAGTGGTCCATGCAACTGGAGATTTGGCAGTGAAGGAAGGACTTCCAGCTGTGCTTGCCAGCAGCCAGCCTCCAGACCCAGTCGCTCTCCATCTGCCAGTGAGGTGCAGCCCTGATGCCAGGCACTGCAATGGAGATTCCTTGGAAAGCAACCCAGGGACCCTGATGAAGCATATGGGAACAGCACTAAAACAAGGAACGCCAGGGATTGGGCTGGGGCTGTACAAAGCACTGAGCTGGCTGTTCTTACCCGTCTGTCCTTTGCTGCATTTCAGCTGCTTCACTGGTCCAGCTCTGCATGTTTGAATTTACCATACTCTGTACAGCAGGTGCATGTTTTCATGTGGTAGTTCCATTTGCTTAATGGACATTAATGAATACACTTCTCCAGACCGTTTGATACTGACACACTGCCTCTTCCTTTTTCTTTACATACCTGTTTGACTGGGCACTGCAGCATTTAACAGTCAGAGATCTGACAAACAGAAGACAGCATTTGCTTTCATCTGGGAGCTGACGAAAAGGGAAAGGGAGCCTCGGAAAAGGGAAAGGAAGAGCAAAGCAGCAGCTGTAGACAGGGGGATCACAAAGTATCTACAAAGCATTTTCCACAGGCTCCTAGGCACTGAGATCACTAGTTTTCAGTACTGATTACTAAAAGGCCTGTAGCAACCTCACCTTCAGTGAATATGGTTATAGAGTGTGTAAAAATGAAAAGGGGAGTTTTATTAGGAGGATTCTTTATCCTTTTCAGAAGGATGCTTTAAATTTTCAGAACTTAAAGCATCAGATATCCCTGAGAAAAGTCTTTCGGAAGGAATAGTTTTACATGCAAGTTTCTTAATAAGAGCTGGGGTACATGTGAATTCCTCTTTAAGATACATTCTTAAGATTTAGTGTTGATGCTCCAGAAATATACTAAAGGGACAAAAGGAAAAACAAACAAACAAACAAACAAATCCCACAAAAACTCCCCAAAACCAACTAGAGAAAATCCTTTTTTTTTTTTTTTTTTTTTTTAAATCTTAAGGAGCTATTTAAACTGTGATTCATTTACTTGTCTGTTTTGAATAGGCATGGAAAAGAGAATGTGATAATTTTTGCATAAAAGTGTGCATTTTATTTTAGTTCTCAACTAGAGTCCAGTTGTATATTTGCAGTCCAGCAGACATTCTAAAATAATCTAAACTAAACTTGAAATTTATTAATTAATATAATAAATCCATACGGGGGGAAAAAAAGGAATAGGAAATAAACCTTTCCAGGATGGTTTGGATTCTGCTTTACACCAAACAATAATCCATCTTTCTCTGAAACTGCAGCTGAACATGGAGACCCTATCATGCTGAAGATCAAATGGCAGAGATTAATTCAGAATGTGAGATCTTCTTAGAAACCATCTTATGGATTCTTCTGAAACTTTTTTTTTCCATGTGTTTACTCTGATTGCTAGTCTTTACTAAAAGAAACAACTATCGAATTCTGTATTTCAAAACATTGTATTTCTCTCTCAATACAACTCCTCTTAAAAGCTTCTTTTTATGGGGCACTGTGGTGGAGAAGTGCTTCCAGTACTTCCAGTAGATAAAGAACACCCAACATAGCATGTTATTTCGAGATTTAGTGTTTTAGCACTTAAAGATTGAATTTCCATCCATATAGGGTATTTTACACATGTATCCATCCTTTGGAGAGTATTTTACAATATGAGGCTGTGAACAAGCAATACCATGCATTGTCTATGAGGGCAAACTTGGAGACAGGGAGTCCAAACTTCTGGATTAGGGTTTAATCACTCAAACTGGTGCCAATGGAGCATGAAGATGATCAGAGGCTAGAGCACCTCTCCAATGGAGAAAGGTGGAGAGAGCTGGGGTTGTTCAGCCTGGAGAAGAGAAGGCCCAGGGAGACGTTACTGCCTTTTCAAGTGCCTGAAGGGGCTTTTGACCTGGAGAGGGGCTTTTGACAAGGGTATAGAGTAACAGAGCAAGGGGGAATGTCTTCAAATTGAGCGTAGGTTTAAATCAGATATAAGGAAGAAATCCTTGACTTTGAGGGTGCTGAGGCACTGTAAGAGGTTGCCCAGAGCAGCTGTAGCTGCCCCATCCCTGGAACTGTTCAAGGCTGGATTGGATGGGGTTCTGAGCATCCTGGTCTGGTGGAAGGAGTCTTTTCCCACAGCAGGGGGATTGGAACAAGATGGCCTTTAAAGGTCTCTTCCATGGGACCATGGGAACATTCTGTGATTCTGTGATTCTATGGTCTGTTCCAGTGATAAATAATACAGAGGGCACAAGGCATCTAAATACAGAGACACCACAGCTATTAAATCTCGGTGTTCACGTGGGAGCAGCCGAGATGCGTGGGAGCAAGGCCGGGCCCCAAAGATGCTCATGGCAGTGGAAACATTTGCCATGGAGACAACAAAGAAAGGCCGACCAAAGGAATTACCAACATGCGCCACTCTAAGGGTGCCTGATGTTGAATAATGCAGGGTGATGCTGCCACAGCCCCAGCACTATTGTGGAACCCAGGGAACACTGAACAGGTACCTTTTGTTTTGATATGCTGTAGCTGGAGGGCAACTGCTTTTTAACAGATATTTACAGTTAACAAAACAAACAAACATCAAAATACAACAAAACAAAGGCAGTTGCAGCCATAAATGGACTAAAACCTTTTATAAACTGATTCATTCCCCTTGCCTGTACTGGAAGAAGGATTTCTGCTGATACCACTTCTTAGCATTTAGCTCACTGTGAGTCACAGAAAATGGTCTTGACGTGAGGAAAGAAGGAAATCAATAATGCTTGATCATTGGAAAGCTAAAACCATTAGGAGCACAGGGAAGATTGGAGTTCTTATTAAGGCAGGTACTGCTCCTCCCTGCACGTCTGCTTATCTGTTTTGCAGTTTCAAGGTCACATGCAGCATAGAGCAGCACAGCATCGTTGGGCCAGTCCTGGGCTTTAACATGGGCCAAAATCAGTCATTAATATAAAACACAAAACCAAAATCCCATGTGACAAAATAAATGAAAAAATTACCACAGAAGCCTCTTTTATGCAGCAAGGAAAATGGTGTTTTGCAACCCACAAAAATAAGAAGTTTATATTAATTCCAAAGTAGATTGTCGTTATCCTTATTAAGAAAAAATGTATTTTTAAATTTCACGCTATAAATTTTCTGTGCAGCATTACTGCCACCTTAACACATCTGCAACAAAGATGTATCCCTACTTTTAGTAGAGATATTCTCATTAATGGGAGGACTGTGAGGATATCTGTTAGCTATGCTTGCAGTAAAGAGGGTGAAGAAATAAAAGCTTCTGTTTTCACAGGGAAAATGGAAATGTTGAGACTTTTCTGGCGAACAACAAATATTCATTTTACTTAATATGTATTGTATTATCCACAGCACAGCTTGAAAATGGGTGCCCAAACAGCTTTTCATTATAAAGTGCAAGTAACTTGACAAGGATATGAAATACCGTGTCAACTAAACAAGACACAATACATGTTTTCTATTTAAGAAATAAACACAGACAAAAGTAATTTATATATAACTTAAGACAGAAACTTAAACCAACAGGATATGAGTGTTTGACTTCCTTGTATTCCTTCAAGAACAGTCCATAGTAGCTCAAAAAGGATTATTTCTTAGGATATATACTACCTTGGCAAAAACATGTGTGCCTAAAAACCTTTGAAGCGGGAACTTTCAGGGAGTTCTTTTTTTGTATTGTCACTTGTTCTTTGCAAAGATACCAAGCTGAAGTCTTTGGTTGGACTTACATGGGTATAATCTCTAGCTTGAAAATTGGATGCTAGGCAATGACAATTGGCTCATAGTCTTTTGATTTGCTCTCATCTATGCTTCCCTTGGAAAATACAGAAAATTAAATTAATACTTTTGAAGAGTTTTGGAGCTTTTGTAAAGATAAGTTATAATATAGTAAGTGTGAAATATAATTAATCTAAACATAATGGGATTTTTTTTTTCCCACCTAAAGGCTAAAATTATACAGCAGTAATGAAAGGAATATGTTGTTGTTCAGAGAAAACAAGTTGGTAGTCATTCATAATTCACGTCCTCCCTAAAGTGTCCCTTAATAGGATTTAGGTGGTTCTGGGAAATATACGATAGAATTTTTTGGTAGTCTATTTTTTTCCAGAATTTAAGTTTTAATTATCCTCTTGTGGTTTCAAGTCTAGGAGGGAACAAACAAACTCAAACCAGGTCACTTGTCTACGTACTGTGTGTTTGCTGTGGGTTACCTACGTCAGCAGCTAAGCACTCACACAGCTGCTTGCTCATTGAGGGTGCAAACTCATGGGCCAAGATAAAGACCATTTAATAAGAATATTTGGGGGTTTTTAAGTGAATCAAACACCTCTCCCCACAAGACTGATGCCCCAGCAGTCTTTACCACTAAACCTGATGTTGTACAATATAGAATATCTCTTGGTCACAGCAGCAACATATTTAAGCCTGTTTGCTTAAAAAAATTTGTTTTCCCAACCACCATTTTAAATAATGATTTAGTCTATAATGGTATCATCTTCCTATTCAAAAGATGATTAACAAAGGCTCTGTTCAGAAATCAAAATGTATCTATATAGATCTAAGACACTGAAGTTTAGAAATACTTCTGGTTTAGAGCTTAATTCCCACTATTAAATCTGAATAATCACTATTGAAGTCTGCACTTTGAATGCAAAACAGTATAGTGAAGGTTAAAATGATAAACTGATACACAGCTACTGAAGGCAGCTTATGCCTGAAATTATTCTGAAAACTGGCATCAAAGAAAAGCATGCATGTGAGGGGGATGATACTGTTACATAGCCTCAGAAGGCTGCTTAAACAGCTACTTCTAATGGCTTTAATCAAACTTACTGCAGACAAATCAAGTTAGAATCTGCTGATACTCTAATACAAGACATTTAAGCTTTTCAAAGTTTTTGCTAAGATACCTCCTAAATTCCTTTTCAGGCTTTTACTGGAATTTTATGGTTTTCAGCTGGAAACAAGTGTTTATTACAATTTTCAGAATGGTTCCACTTTCAAAATTGTATCCTTAATTTTGTAGTATTGTGGTATTTACCTGGCTTCACAGAATTCAGCAGGAGGTTTTCAGTCAGCTGCAGGTGCTTTCATGATCTTCAGTAAGGGAATCTAGATGGGAATTTATCTTTTGTGCTCATCTAAACTTCATTTACAAGTCATCCATATTTTCTTTTTTTAGTGTTCAACAGTCTCATGTCAGTAAATACCTCTCAAGAGTCAAACAGAAACAGTTCAATGTTCCTTACTAAAATGTTGGGCTTTTTTATATTTACATATGAAATTCTTAAAAACAGGTGGTTTAGTAGATTAGAAAGATGTTAAGCAAAAGCTGCTGAAGTGCTTCTGGAAATTTTAGTCTACTATTTCAAATGCTACAAGTTTTAGTTGTGGGGTTTTCTTGTTTGTTTTGTTTGGGTTTTTTTGACCATAATTACAAAATACTTGTAAAACAAGCTAAGCATTTTACTATTATGCTTAATTGAGATTAATGAATTTCCACGGAGTATAAATTTATTCTTAGCTGATTCTCCAGCTTCCATTCCACTTTCAGGACAACTTAGCCTAATATGGGAAAAAAACATAGATACAGTTCTTGGTATGTTAGTCTTTGCTGTGGCTCCGTATGATATCTCCGTGGATAAACAGATTTTTGCCCCCAAATCCAATAATCCATCAGTTTCTTAATATTGTTCTCATCACTTTCTCCCAAAAATTTGATATTGTCTGGCAGAAAAAGCTTGAGAGACATGGCTCATGCTCTTCCAACAAACACGCAGAATGATTATAGGGTTTAAACAAAAACAAATAAAAATAATGTATTTTCATTCTCTCTTGAGTATGAATATCAAGTCCTCAAGTCACTTTTCTTCACGCTGTTTAAAACAAACAAACAAACTCAAAGAAATTCAAGGCAAAGAAGAGATGAGTACGGAGAAATTCAGAACAGCTGTGACAACATTGTCAATTTGACTCTAATGAATCATTTAGCTGTAGGGACATATTTGGGTTGTATTTTCATATAGTAAAGTTTTGTCATACAGAGAAGTGTCAGCCAGTGGTGTCATTACATTCTCCACACTGGACAATTAGTGCAAGTTCTCAAATACCAACTCTTAAAATTTCTGAGAGACTGATACTGAAATGCTATGAAGATCTAGGCAGCCTCTAACATTTAAGTGAGGGAGATTTGGACACCTAATCTGCCACACAATTTGGAGGAGTCAGGCCAAGGTCTCTGTATTTTTAAAATCTCAGTGTTCATTCCCCTGTTGCCTGAAAATGGTGCTTCCAGATGTATCCGGGTTTTCTCATCCTTGTACTGGGGCAAGTGGGAAAGTACCAAGGATCATCTTTGCTCCAAAACCTCGAAGATCTGGGAGAGTGATACTGTTCCTTGTCGTATGGAAGGGAATATACAACATTCAAGGTTAGCAAATCTGAGATGAAATATTAGTTACACTTACCATTTCAGAAGAAAGGAAAGAATGATATGTCATTATTCTCAAAAAAAAATAATCTTCAGCAAGATCTGCCTGTGACAGTTCTGCCCACAAAGTGTGGGAGTATCTGTCAGAAAATCAGCTTCCAAGATTCAAGTGATATGTCCTCATCAACAGCTTTGCCAAGAAAGTGGTAACCCTTTATGTTTGTTTCTCCACTGTACACATTAGTCTTTGTAGCACTTTGCAGTATTGGCAGCTGGCAAAGTTTAAGGCACCCCAATTAATTCACTTGGCAACACGGATCTTGTACTTGTACTGGGCATTTGCAAGTGCTCAGACTGCCTGAAGCAGTGTGAAAGAACTGGATAAAAAAAGTCTGCTGATAGAAACACTGGCAAAGGCAACATACAACTTTACAAGTTCAGCCTTAAAATAGATCCTTAGAGCAGAAAGCAATTATCAACAGGAGCTGATAAACTTTTGGAAGTAAAACTGTACAAAAAATATAATGCAGTTATATTTCAAGACATTTATCGATCAGTCACAGAGCTGTCCCAAAGATTCCTCATAACAAAATATTTATTTTGAGATCTCTTTTTTGGTGATATCATGTGCTAGACTCTGTGCACGGTCACAGCAAGATAACTTTGGGCTGCTAGGAGCTATTTTTGCCGTTGAAGCTATTGAGCTTCTTCCTCAAATTTGGGAAGAAGAGTTTGAGTGAGATGTGAAAAATGTTTTTTGAACAGCTGCAAACAAGACAGATCTGTAGAAATAGCTCAGGTTTAGGTATATAGGAAAGGTCATGTAGTCAAGGACTGGAAGTGCTGCCTTGCAGCCAGAGGCAGCAATAGGTGAGAAGTGTGGGCTGTGCCTGGGCTTTAAATTGTGTAACTACAAACAAAAGCTTCTCCTGGAAATGTTTTTCCTAATCCTATTTACTAGGTGTTTACTTAAGTTGCAACACTGAGGGCTTTGCCTTTTGTTTTCCTTTCAAATATTTGAGGGGTGGTTCTTCTTCTTTGCTTCTTTCTATTTTTTTGAAATTTTCTTGTTCACCTTAATACTTCCTGTGCAAGGATGTTCTCTCCTGCCATGCAATTCAACTCATTACACAGATTGCCATATATGTTAAGCTGCTTTTTGTTTCTCATTAAATGACCCCCACAAATTTGTTACATGGCGTAGCATGTTTCCATAAGACCTGATGTGGCCACAATGGAACAGGATCTGGATTTTCAGTCAAGAGATATAGGATTTTTTTGCAGAAAATTTATGATTATCAAATGACCAGATAAGAGACAAATAAGTTTTTCTTCCGGCTAAATCTACTCATAAAACCATCAGTTTACAATATTTAATCTGAAAGATGAATCAAAGGTCACAAGCAAGTCTTCAAAATAACTGTCAGGATTATATACTTAACCTAGCCCTGTCTTGACCCTCTATTAACAAAAAGGTGAAAAAATAAAAATAGTAGTGATTAATAATTTAGAGGAAATATTAAAATATTCTTATGTAAGGGCAGCAAGGATTGGATTGAGTGAACTAATAAATACATAAAAAAAACTTAAAGATCAAAAAGGTAGCAAAGTGAAAGTAGAAGAGATCAATATTCTTACACTGAAAGACCCATGTTGCCTTCTAGCAACCAAATCTGCAGTGCACCTGGAGCAGGAAGCCAACACAAGGCCATTGCATCCTTACACCTGCTGTTGGTAACTGTTACTCAAGTATCTAGCTATGAAAGGAAAAAAAATGTTTGTTTTCTTCACTGAAGTGCCTTGTGCAGGAAAGAAACTATCCCCTCTGATGAAGAATGAGGGTCATTAGGTATGTATGTACTCTGATGTGGGGTTTGTGGACTCCAGGTTTGTCCTCCAGCAAAAATGGACTAAAGTGCTGGAGAGTTCCAAAAGAGCCTCTTTTGACCAGGAGAGGAAAAAAGGAGGCACCCTTCCTTGGAGAGAAATCAGCTGTTTAAACAGTTTCCTTCAGTGTCTCTTGAGAGTTGTAGACATTCTTCATCTCATGCCTGGATTACACAACAAAGACATGGACCTGTTGGAGCAGGGCCTGTTAAGAGAGGACAAAGGGAAATGGTTTTAAAATGAAGGAAGGTCAATATAGACCAGGCATAAGGAAGAAGTTTTGTACATTGAGGGCAGTAAAACTGACACAAGTTGCCCAGAGAGTCAGTGGCTCCCCCATCCCTGAACGCACAGAAGGGCAGGATGGGGCTCTGAGCAACCTGATCTCATTGAGGACGCCCCTGCTAATTGTAGGGGGATTATGATTCAAAAACAAATCACAGCATCTCATAAGGAAGAGAGACAAAATTTGTCCTTTGATGTATGAACCCTGGGAGTGCGATTGAGTCATCCTCACAAGTTCTAATGTTTTGATCCAGCAGCCCAAGGATAGGCATCAGTGATACACCAGTTTCCCTGCATTAGCCCAGATACCCATCTCCAGCTGGCAGGCAAAAGATCCACAAGATCATTTTGGAGTCCTAGTTGAAGTGAATATTTTGGACTCCCTGGCTGAAGTATCTCAGTGGCATGGTACAGGACACTTAAATCTAGCCCCCAGCAATGTCACTTTCCCCCTGCTACTGAATGTTGAGCTTCCTCTAAAATCCCAGAGCTTCATGATCTTGAGCAGAACAACTTTGTCCTGCTGAGAGACAGACAAGAGCATGTCAGAGCTGCCTGCAGTGAGGAAGAGATGGACATGTCACTGTGCAACAGACAATACTAAGTCAGCCAAGATCTGGGAAAGTGGGAATGATGGCTGAAGAGGGTAGGAATTTGTGGATAGTGACTGATTTTAAGGCAGGATAGAACATTCAGTTAGGTTCTTGTGAACTCACTGGCTTTGGTGGAAGGGCAGTGATGGGAATCTTTTAGTTTACTGAGGGTCTTCATAAACTAGGGTAGCACTAAAAAAAAGCACCTTTGAGGCAATGCTGCATCAGCAGGGAAGCAATAATTTGGAGAGAAGGGGCAACAACTAGTAACTCTGGAGTGAGTTAATTGCCTGGTAATTTGATGGACTGTGTCTTTGGGCAGAATTGTTCTGTGCTGTTGTGCAGAAACACGCTGAAATATCCAAAAGATGGAAATACTTTATGCATCTGGAAGTGTCATATCACATCAAGCTGTGCGTAGTAGAGCAGTTCATCTGGCAAAGACAAAATAATGTGTCCTTGTACTAATATACATAAAAGAAAGGGAAGAATATCCTGATTTAAAGAGCTGGTCAGTGAGCTAGTGGCCTGTAACTAGGGGTTGGAAATAAAATGTTTGAAGAAAGTGATTCCCTTCTAATTTACATCAATATAACAAATTTGAGACAACAACAAGAACTTCTTGACCTGTCATTTTTATGCCTCCAGATTTTACTCTTCTTTATTTACAAAGCTGTAGAAGTTAACTAGCCAATATTTTTTTCCAAAGTGTCTCCTCTTGAAAGCAGAGCAACCTGAGAGAATGAAAGAGCAGTTTTGTCTGAAAACCATGTAGGACTTAAGTCACACAGTGATACTGAGCAGAGATGTTGTTTGCTGATCCCAATGGAAATGGATAAAATACAAAAGCCTTTCAGATTCCAAAGCAGAGAGAAGGGAGCTTTTGGATTCTGGTGGATAGTAGAGGACCAAGAAAAGGAAGAGATGAGCAAGGATGGTTATCTTTGGGCAGTAAAAATTTTCCCACTGATGCTTTTCATAAAACTGAAAAGTTTCCGACCTTCCCCCCCTCTTTTGAGTGCTAACAAGAAACTCAGTTCACACTGGAAGGGCAGCGTTTATGCAAAGCCTGCTACACTGGAAAGACCAATTTTGTCACCACCAGCTGAGAATGAAACTATCACAATATCAGGAGAGAATCTGAGTTTTGATTAAACAATTCTAAAGTGAAATTTTCCCCCGGAGAAATGGCACACAGGAAAAGCAAGACGAAGATGAGAACAATTTAAACTGTCTAGTGGGATGGTTGTCACCAATGACAGAATTATTATAGAGGAGCAGTGTGCAAGGAATAACAGAGAAAAACTGAAGATTACATTTATTGTGAGAGCTTCTCTCCTCTCCCTTTTTGACTATGACCCAAACTACAATATTTGGAATGAAAAGGCATCAGTTTTCAAAAAACTCTTTTTCAGGCAGTACCAGCCTCAGCTGGTGCTTTCAGTTCAGTTCTAGCTGTTACAGAATGTTGCTATCTCCATAAACATTAATGCTGCCACTTCTGCTGAGCAAACAGCTAAGCTGTGTGTATCGTTTATTTCATACAACATCTCCCAAAATGTGTGATATTTTTTCATTCTGGCATGGCACAAAGTTGGTAAGAATTTGGGAGCACAAAAAAGAAACATAATTCCATAAGAATAATAATCTGGATACAAACCCGACTTCAAAATGAAAGTTGAAAACATTTAAAAATTAATATATAAATATAAACATTAATATATAAATATATAAATAGAAACATAAAAATAACCCTCTCCAGGGCAAAACAAAATTATCAGGACATATAAAAGTTAAAAAGAAAATCAGTAAGACAGTAAAGTCACAAGAACTCTGTGTTTGTGGGATTTTTCTTATTCAAAGAGCAGCAAACGAATCTTGCGAAGCCTTTGATGTTCCCTTGCTGTACTTTAAATAGCTATCACTTAATCTGTGATACACAAACTGCAAGAGGATGCTTTGTTATGCATACTGAATTGTGCACTCTGTGTCCCGGAGGAGAGATGATTCTGAGCAGTTGCCACTAAAAAACAAATCCAGTCTGAAAACTGTAAGATTTTTCTCTACAAAACACACCAGAAGTGTTCTAGCCTTTTCTCAGTCATCATGTTACTTTCTTAACTCCACAAAAATCTGAAGTACTCTAAAATATAAATGATTATTTTCTTGCAATAAAAAAAAAATATTCAGGTGAGTTTTTCAGCTTAGCACGCTACTTATTTTATTTTCCATGTTCACTAGCAAAAGTTTACAAATAAAAATGATCTTTTTAAAAAATACAGATTCCGAACTTGCAAGTGCAGGACTTTATGCAATCAAAAGACAGAGGCATACAGCAGGACATATAAACCCCAGGCATTCAATTAAAATGATCTAGTCTCAGTATGAATATTAAAGATTAGAAATAAGCTGTCCTTAAATCCCATACAGAAATAATTCATTGTGTGGTTTTGAATAATTAAATATCAGATAACCAGGACCTTGTTGAAGCAATTTGTGAATAACAACATGCAGAATTTCTAAATGCATTGTTTTCAAAACACAGGCAACTTAATTGAGCACAAATGCAAATGCAAGGATTTTTAAAATATCTCAACATTGTAGCTTTTTTGCCTTCTGGTAAAGACAATGGTCACCTAGAGACTAGAAATTTTTGCCAACTCAAAATTTAGCTGAGGCCATTCCCATTTACCTAGATATTTGCCACTGTTAACTTGTGGTAGGCTGTAATCCTTTCCCAGGAGCTTGCCCATGCCATCCAGCTAGCATCCTGGCCCACACTTGGAGCCGCCGAGGCGTCTGGTGCAGGCAGGCTGTGGGAGGGAGGCAGATGCTCTGCACAAGCCCACCTGGCTTTTTCACCCCTCTTGAGACCTGCAGGTCTCATAAGGTCTGCACCTGCACAAACCACAGAGCACCTGAAGACCCTGAACATTTTGTGCCATGGGGTCCTGAATATCACCTCATTTAACTGTTTAAGCAGCAATTTTAAGAGCTATTGTGTACTGGTTGCACTCAGCCCCCCTCTTAGCCTTCAGATTATATATAGTGCAGAAGGTTTTTTTGTAATGAGGATGGTGGAGCACTGGCATTGTTTTCCCAGAGATGTGGTAGGTGCCCTATCCCTGGAAATATTCAAGGTCAGGCTGAATAGGGCTCTTAGCAACCTGATTTACTAGCAAATGTCCCTGCTTACAGCAGGGAGGCTAAAGTTTAAAGCTGACCTTTGAAGGTTTCTTCCAACCTAAACTATTCTGTGGTTCCATAATTCTATTATTCCTGTTTCATGAGACCTAGGAAACTCCAGAAATGTAATTATTTCTGCTTTTAAGATAGGTGGCTGTTGATATGGCAGCTGAAACTGTCCCCAGTGTCATGAATGGCTCTCTATTTTTTCTTCAGAATTACCAGCATGACCAGCTTTATCAGAATAACATGAGACAGGAAGGAAATATCCAGGACACACCCAGAGATTCATAGAATGGTGGAACGGTCATTGTTCATCTTAGATAGCAACCATGAGCTTTACACTTTTGGTGGTCTGTATTCATGCTCAGAACCTTAACAGCTCTTTAAATCCAATGTTCTTTTATATTCACTAATATTACTGTCTTCAAATGACAACAAACCCCACAGATCATTATGAATTGCATAGAAAAAAACAGTACGTGCTTTTATTTTCTGCAGTTCTTTAGTGGTGTCTTAAAAATCCTATGTACACCAGAAAACATAACAAAAAATAGATATAAGTGGAACAGATATGAATACTGTAATAAAAATAAAGCCAAAAGTTTCAGAGACCTTAAGCAGACACTGTTCTACCATCCACAGAAATGCAACAGCAGAAGCAGGGGGAAATCATTGTCAGGGTTCACTTTGACCTGTAACTAATGCTGATCAAAGCATTACATCTGTTTTTCTACATATACCCAGGTGAAATTAGATCACTAAAATTAGATCACTTCCTATACATGAACACACTGTGTGTGCCCAAAGGGAACAACATAGAGTCCTCAACAGGGGCACAGGAGTCTTTAACTTCTGGATGTGCTATCATGTCTCTTGTGCTAAAAATATGCACATATTACTAAAGGGAAATAAAAAGGACAATGTCCTTTCACTGGATTTGAAAGGATTAAACTTCTGTAGTGGGACATCAGTTTGGAATAAATAACAAAGGTGATGCTTTTGTGAACAAGTGGAGATGAGAGTAGGCATAGATACACTTCCCTAGGATAAATCAATTGCCCATGAGATACCCTCTGTAAATATGCTGTGTTTTAAAACTCCAGAGCTTTGTCTCCATGAAGAATACTTACTAGAATAATGAATTTACAGGAGTTACCTCTCTTTTTTTTTTTTCCTTTTTTTTTTTTTTTTTTTTTTTTTTTTTTCTGGCATTAGAAATTACTTTAAAAATATGCCCAGAGCCATAGAGGACATCTGCAGCTGAGTGAGTGATCACATGCTTTCTATGTGCCCATAAAGCACTCCAAATTTGAGCTATCATTTCTGTGATGAAAAGAGTAACAAAACACCACATATTAGCCATTTGTAGTTATTGAGTGCATGCAACTGCTTCCACATCAACTTACAGAAGAAATCCTTACATTCAATTTAGTAAACTTCAAAGTCTATTTGGGTAGGAAAAACAGGATTTAGCCATATTTTACTTAAAAATGTTTTTCCTTGTGTTAGTTTTACAGTTTGGCATTTCATTTTTCTCTCTTTACAGAAGCTTTTAGCAGAATAATGTGCAGTTTATTTTGAGGAGAATGATATCCTGGATTTGACCATTGTATAGAGTAAAATTGTCACTGTCAAGTGCAGGATGATTTAGTCGGTGTTTAAATTAATTAAACACAAAAATATCCAGATGTGGCAACATATAACGATGTTTACAACAGGGTCAGGAAACTGGAATTAAATGAAAGTACCATTAAGCCCTGTGAAGGATATGCATGTGCATTCAGTACGTGAGTACATTTTGAGTACTGTACTCAAACATTCAGTATCTCAAACATTTGCAAACTGCCTGTTTGAAGGCACCAATGCACTTTTGTGCTGTACTGATTTAGGAGGCAATCTCACTGCCATTCCCAGAACCCTAAGTATGTCCTGTTTTCTGAGCTTTGCTTAGAAAAGGGCATGTATAGCTAAAATGTAGGGATGAAACAAGGTTGTCCGTAACACGATCATACCTCTCTATTCCACTGTGTCCTGCTTCTTTGCATCTCCATATTATTTGTGTATCTCAGTAATGTGCTTGCTTTCAGCAGAAATCTGACAGAGAGATAAATTTTAGAGGTGCTCATTTTCAAATGCACCTGATGTTCTGCAAAAACTCAGAGCTGTCTCCAGTTTGGTTTTGTATCTTCAAAGCGATATTAATAACAGTGCTATTGGTTAACTGTCTGGACCCTGATACAACGGATCACAGCACGTAGTTGACATGCTTTCATGATGTTTTTTGCTCAAAAACATTATGATCTGCAACTTCAAGGGGTTTGGTGTATGAATATTGCCACAACAGGGTATGTCCATTTGCACCTTTCACAAAATTAGGTGAACAGTATTGTAACTTAAGAGTGAATTAACATCACTTTCTGGTAACTGCAAAGGTAAGTATAGCAGACTGGCTCTCTGATGTTGAAGACAAAAAGAGGATTAAATTCTGGTATATATAGTTTGGAAGTTAGAAAATCTCACAACCTTGTGTTCTACTATGCCAAGTGCTATACTGGAGATTCATCTGTACCATGAAAAATGTATCTCCCTTTGCTCAATGAGAACATTTAACTAAGCAAGAGAAGAGCTTCTTCACCTTATTCCTGTGTTCGTACTGTGCTGTGTTGTGCTTATCTCCAGGAACTACAACAAGGATGTTTGTTCCAGAAAAATACTGCCCCATCTCCACCTGGCCTCCCTTCTCCAGCCAAATCTTGATCTTTCTCACAGCATGTTAATACCAACAGTCCTTGGTTACTACCAACAATCCTTTTCAAGGACCAACAGTCCTTGTTTTGGCTCCACAGCCTTCCACCTATCAGTGTTTGAGATATATATGTTAGCCCGTTATCTTCTGGAATTCTACAACACTCAACTGTTTAACTCATCTTGCTGTAAAAGAAATATTCACTCATTTCCCACAGAACAAAAGGAGACTTTTATATTCCAGGTTGCCGTGGTCTTGCTGGCATGCTCGGCACCATGGGTACCAACTCTCAGTAGACCTTTTTCCACCCTCACTAATGTTGCAATCACTTCTTGAGCTGCTTATCCCACAGTGGTTTAGATCTCCATACAACTAACTCTGAACTTTCATTCACTGAGCCTTCTGTGAAACGGTATTTTTAATTCTGATTCTTAAGCCTGATTCTTTGACAAAAAGACTACTAGAACCACAATAAGGGTCAGACTCATAAGAAATGGTACTTTTTCCTAGTGTTTCATTCCCCAGAAATACTGATTTCAAGAAAGATTTTTCAGAACTCACTCATGGTTTGGGTCATAGGCAGTGTACATTTTCAGGAGGTATGCAAAGCCACCTCCTCCAGGAACCTTGAACCACAGCCTGCAGGGGAGGCTCCATACATATATTCATAATTAAGTTTATTTCACCCTGTAAATTTACCTGGAATTAAATGCAGCTGAGTTGAACACCTGAGCTCACTCCTGGTGAGGCAGCAGTCTTCAGCAATAGTGTAACATAAGAAGTTCTTGCATGGACCAAGATCTACTCACTGGTAGGTGGTGTTTCATGCTAAGTGAAGCTCTATACCACTCACTGTGTCAAAAGAAATGGCTGTCAGGCCATAGTCTGGTTTGGCCTGAGAAGAGCAACAATCCTGTTTTTACAGAGTAAAAAGATGGTTGAGGCTCGAAGAGACCTCTGCATGACACCTTGCTTGAGCCGGGACACCTTGAGCTAGTTGCTAAGGATAACTGTTCCGTATCTCCAAGGATGGAGAATCCACAACCTCTCTGGGCAACTTGTTCCAGCGCTAACATCTAAAACAGTTAGTTGCCAGTCTGATAGCACTGGAACAATTCCACCAGTATATCTTTTGGATCGAAAAGGGAAGTATGGAGGAAAAATGTGTAACTATAAAAACTTGAGGTTGGATTTGTCACCGGCTTTGTCATGGTGTAGAGCTATATGAAGCCTAATCTGCATTCTATTTTTCACTGAGTTCTTCCGTGCAGCTGGAGTAGGAGGAAAAACAGAGAGCAAGCAAAATACACTTAAACAGAATATCTGAACAGCTACATTTTATGCCCCTTCAAAGTAATGGGCTTATCTACCATAGTTCTGATAGATTCAGCAAGGAATTAACAATAAATGTTTCCTACTTTCAGTAGATATACTTTACCAATTCATTTTCAAAAGAGATATAATTCACAGTCTGGCTTCCTACTGTTCGTGATTTGAGTTTTCTTCACACTGAGGGCAAAAAAAATGAAGACAATGCTATTAACTATTCAGTAATATGGAAAATCATGTTGCAAAATTGCCATGATGTCATTTATATGCAGAGAAACAGCCAATATACAAAACTATAGTTTCACCTCTGCATGACTGAAAGGCATCTCTCAGAGCAGAGCTTTATTTCCATATGGGCATTGACATGAGAGACCAGGAAAAAGCTCAGGACAGTTGTTGTCCAGTGAGTGGGAACTTCTTGGACAGAAGGGTGCCTATTGAGGCTTTGAAGCAGATAAGAAATACTTTTACATCTCTGAGGACCTGGTCTAGTCTGGCCATAACTTATTTTGCCTAAAATATGTGAACTTCAGAAAAGCCAGCTCTTCAAAAGCTCTGAAACAAAAACTAATCTTTCGGGAAAACCTGGCTTTCATCTAAGTCAATTAGAAAATAGTTTCAGACTCAAATAAGAACTGTAGGATGAACTTCTATCACGTTCCATTTAATGCAACAGTACTTGTTTTGCCAGCTGTGCCATTCCCTTGGCTGTTCAAACACAAAGGGAGGTTATTTACAGAACACCATTGTCCCCTTTTCCTTTTTTCTCACAAAAAGGGAGATGTCACAGAAGATGCACATAAATAAAGCTGCTTAGAGTCGAACAAATATGCATATACACATTATATACACCACCTTACACACACATACAGGATTCTTGGATAAGAACTGCAGCCACCTGAACAGATGGCAAAGCCACAGGCAACTTTGCATTCAAAAGAAATGGAGGTCAGCAGAAAGCAGAGTAATGCTCAAAGGAATTTTACAACCTAGACAGCTTGTCAGTGACGGAGACAACCTCCACCCACCAGAGAACCAAAGGTATCCACTACCAGTCATGAAAATGACATTGTAGATGGCTGGCTAACCTGGAAGACAGTGGCTTGTGCAAGGGCACAGTGCAGCCTAGTGCTCAAGCATGTGTCAGTATTAGGAAATCTGGGAGTCAGTAAGGCCACTCATTAACATCAATTATGTATTTAAGTGCCTGGCCCACCCAAAGCCTGGGGGATATCAGCTGCTCCAAAGTGCTACTGGGCTTTATCAAACCACATGGGCGGAGTGCCAGTAGAGTTATTTGATCAAAGGTGTAAGGCATAAAGGTGCCTCAGACTCACCCCCCACCTCCTCCATCATGTCAGGAAGTCCCATCACCTGCTCTGCCCCTTCCCACTCCACCAGGAAGGGCAGATGGTGGAGGAAAGTCAACAGAATCATAAAGTTAGCAAAGAAATATTTTCAGCATTAAAATAATTTAAAAATTCATAACTGGCTGGGAAACTACAATTCTGCTGCTCATGCTTTTCCTGCACTGCTAAAATTTTTATTTTAGACTCTTAAAATAAAAGTGTTCATTCTCTTCAGGAGTACATGTCACCCACTCCAGCAGTGGGAGTAGAAAGCCACTTAGAGCCCAGATATGTACTAAGGAATCTGTATAAACCCAACCCATCAGCAGCTCAGCTTTGCTTAGAAATGACATTTCAGTAGAGCAGATGTGATAGGAGTCACTGAAGTACAAGCTCAATCCTACCCGCAGGGTGCTGTGCCTGAGATTATGGACCCATAGGAAAAAAACCCCTTTTGTCATTGCCTTACGTATTTTCTTGAAATGTGCTTGTCCAATAAATGTCAATAAATGCAACAGATGACATTGATTATTTGATTATTTTTCTCACCCCTCAGAATCCACGTTTTATAATTAATGAACCCAGAAAAAAAAATCACTCTGTCCCTGTACTTTGAAATAGCAAGAAATGGATATGCTTAATGCCCTCTGACAGAGAACATTTATATGGAAAGTTCCTTTTCTTAAAAGGGGAAAAAAAAAGATCCGACTGGAAGTTCACTGAAGAATAGATAAGGAAGAATTCAAGCTTGAAGTGAATAACAATCTTACAATTTTACAGACTTAGAACATAAAAAGTAGGAGTAGAATGAATTAATTAATAGAAAGAAAAACACTGTTATAAAATGTCTATAAGAAAATACTGCTCATGAGGTTTTTTGTCTATTCGTTGTTTTCTTTTTTTTTAATTTTATTTCAGTCTCTTTCTTCATAGAGCCTCTCTCTGACAATGGCATGGATCAAATACACTTATTCACAAAGAGCACCCAATGCTACACTCTCCAAGCCCAGGAAAAAAAAAAGACTGTTCCAGTTTTTTGAGAACACACAGAGTCAGACTGTCCTGCAGCATGTGGCAGAAGAGTCCTTGAGATTCCAGCCCTTGCTGCTTGGGGAGTTTGGTCTGCCTCCGAATCTAGATTACCAAAGAAAAACTTTCTTTCCTAAAGCTTCTTCTGAACTTCTCTCTACACTACTGAGTGGATCACAAATACAACCAAGTATTTGGCTATGAAAATACAGACGCTTTGGACTGCCCTCACCAGCACTGTTACATGGACAGAATGCACCATCCAATCTATCAGAAAGCCCCAGGTCTAGATGACTGGGCTGCTGCAAACGTCTCTCATAATTGTAGTTTATCCATTGATCCAGAGGGATCTTTTGGCAACCTGAGTTTGAGCTCATCAGTTCTGCTGCACTGTACTGTGGGACAAGGCTGTGTGAAGAGAGAACTCTACACCCTGCAAATCAAGCAGATGCTGAACTGACAAGTACTGCAGAAATAGAGAATATTAAATCAAAAACCTGTATTTTCTTTCCTCCTCGCTAAAGTTGCTGATATGGACTCTGCTTATGACCATCTTAAACTTGATTCTTCTCACAGGATTAGGGAAAGAACATAGGAGGGATGTGGGCACACAGGCATTTAGTGCAGATGCTGACAAATGTAACTTCTTACTTCTGCCTTCCCTATCCTTCTAAGCATTATTCCTCATGTGGAGGGACTTCAAAAGCTGAACACTCACCACCACCAGCTAACAAGTTTCCTTTATGACCTATTCAGAAAAAGGATGGAGTGGCAGGGTGGGAATTTGAAAAGTTTAGAAATTAGTCAGCAGCAGTACATGTCAGCTTTCTCTTGCTTCCCATGTTACATCTCTCCTGACAACGGAATATTGCTGGTGGCTCCGTGGCAGCATGGGCTCCAGACCCTGGATCTGCCCAGCATTGTTGAGCTCTGAGTTGTAACAATAGTGACAGTCACAAGGTCCTGCAGAAATACTGATAATTTTGTAGAAATGACATGTGCCTAGAGAGCAGTAACAATTGCATTAGTCCAAGTCATTTTACATGGCTTCAATATTTTGAGGCTCTTGTGATATATTGTGTGTCAGAGAAAAGTGTTGAGCTGATGTTTTCAATTTTTTCTTGATCAAGAAGATTTCAGATCTAAGGTTGTGCCAGCAAAGGATGACCTTAAATACTTCAAAGACTGAAGATTACATTGCCTTAAAGAATAAAAAAATTAATCTTATGTGTGGTTTTCCAAAGAACTTTTTATCCAATATTGTCCATATATTTCTTCCTCCTGATTTCTCTCTAAATTTTCAAACTTTTGCATAGCGCATACTGCATTCCTGTCACAGAGGAGCAAAACATAATGAAATTTGCCACTGCCAGGAATAAAAGAGCTGAGAGCTAAATGAAAAACCTGCTAAAAACACAGGGAAAAAGTAATCCAGGACAACCACTGTTTTAAGTAAAATAATAATGCAACCCTTCTTTGCTGTGCTCCTCATTTCTTGGTGTCTGTGGCATACAGAGTGACAAACATCTTTCTTTTGCTGTGCATTCCGAGTCTATCTGAAAGACAAGTCTCCAAGCATGGTCAGTCTCTCAGTTTTCTCACCAATCTTGCTTAAAGTAGAAGGATTAAGACACAGGTCTGCCACTGCTCCTTTGTTTTATCTGTCATGTGAACACACTTCCCTCAGTTTCAGGATCCATGAGTCTTTGCTCTATGTCTATCAGGAGCAGAAAGACTGTAAGAGGGAATGCAGGAGCACATTGGGTGATACGTAGTAACTGAAGTGACTGCTCTATGTGACTGCTCCTCTCATCACACATGGCTGTGGTACTTGCCAATGCCAGCATAAAACTAGTAACAGCCATCTATGAACATGTTGGAGATGGCCAAGACTGTGAAAGAGGCAAGGATTCATTTGAAGAATGGAAAAGCCGTTTTGAGGATGATTGTGGAACCATTTGAGACTGTTTTTGGTAGCCTTGAAACCTTAAAACCTATTCGTAGGTTGAACTCTCCATTTTGTGTTTCTGCAATTATCAAGTGGACATTGCCTGTCACACACAGTGACAGTGTCCCATTGGCTGGTTTACCCTGAGGTACCAGCCAATCACTGTTCTCCCCAGTTACATTGTGGTTTGTTAACACCCACTATGTTTATGCACTTCCCCTAAATCAATCCTGTGAGGTGGATTTGCATGCTCCTCCCATGTACTGCCCTCTTTCTAGAGCATTCCTTCCCTGACCCTATAAAACCCACCCTTTGGTTCAATAAAGCAGATCAGCCTTGGCTGTTCACCTGTTCACATGTTTGTCTCGTCTCCTCTCATTCCGGTGTGCATGGTGTGTGTGGGCTTGAACTAGCCACTGACTACTGACTGCTATTAACACCTACAGGCTAGTCACTGAACCCCGAGCTGGTCCGGTCCTTTCCTGATAGCAAAACCGTGACATGAACACAGCCAAATACACAGCAGAAGGAACAGCTGAGAGTATCACTCAACCATTTCGGACATAGGGCTATTAAAGGCACTTTTTTTGTCATACCACAACCCGTGCTTCTAGCCCTCAAGTTAAGGCAGCACAGTTGTGGCGCCAAAAGCTGTGGTGAGCAAGAGCTCTTTCAGCAGTGGAAGACAATCAGACATAAATTTTCTACTGCTCCTACTGAAAGAAATCTCAAGGTCACACCTGAGAAGTACAATGTGAGTGATGTTTTTCCAACAACCATTAGAAGGCGCAGTGCTATCCACATCTGTGGATAACACCACTTCTGAGGCGTCTGGCACTCTCAGCCAGCAAGCCAAGATCTAGCTGGCATGCCCTCTTTGTTCTCAAATACAACCAATATCTGTTCGCCTAGCTTTCTAAGTTTAAAAACAAAGCCAGACAAAAGCGATTTGCATCCTATCTGTGGGTCTCTGTTAGACAGAAACAATACCTCTAGATTTTGGAAAGTGGCATGATGCACATGACACCAAGGACATGGCCACCCTGTGGGAAGTGACAGACCTGCCGCCATGCTTTAGGCAAAGCAGGAACAGGATGTGCACACTCTAAAACTGCTGCATAAGAGGATGGTTGCTATGAAATCTGACCTCTTTCTTAATTAACAGCAATTAAATGTGTTTCATGCTGTAAAGTGTAAGAAAACAGCACACTCAGTATTTCTACCAGACTTGAGGTGTTTTCGTGGTATTGTAACTGAGCAGTTGAAACTTTCTTATCTGCAGTGGTGCTGCACACGAGAGAAGGGAATGGATGAAGACAGAGTGCCAGATGCTGTACCTGGAGGCAGTGGGACATCTACAAACCTTTTGCTGAGGTACATTTATTCTTCTGAAAGATTAAAATGAAATAGGCTGGTCCCATTAAATCTGATGACAGGTCATTGTTTCCCAGCAGAAACTGATTCCAAAAGATTTGTCAGAAGCCAATTTAGTGGGGAAATAATAAACATTACTTTGAATTCTAGACAGAACTGCTGTTTTAATTCTTTTTGGACCTAAGATTCCTTGAGTTAAATTCCTTATTTATATGCATAACCTTGATGTCAGTTACACATTTACTCTTTGTTAAAGGCAATACTTTTGCCTTCTATCAATGATGTTCATTATTTTCTTTCATATAAAACTGCACATAAACATCCCTTCCGTCAAAGCCCAAAATCTTAAAAGTTGCTATAACTTTAAACTGATGAGGGATTTTATAAGCCCTACACTAAATCTGGGGGTGTTTTTTGCAGTTTTTAAGAGAAATGCAACCTACCAAATACTTCTACTCTTTCAGATTCAAATGTATCTTGAATGAAAGGATGAAACTCCTGATAAGATGCCACCCTAACATCATCCTGATGTGTATTTGGTCCACAACTTTTCTCTGGTTCAAAGGTCTATATCTCAATTCCAGCACTTCAAAAATGGGGATATGATCACTGTCTGACATCAGGCAGTAGTCGGGAGGATGAGTAGGTCAGCGGCTTACAAGGGGTTCAGGGCAATCCAGATATAGGGTGTTGCTGACCAGGGGAGTTTCCAGCACATAAAAGTTGTAAACAGCTCTTTACCACTTATGGATCTCTTTCTGGAATAGCTTAACTTTGTTTAAAAACAAATAATAATAAAAAAGAAACCCTAAGTTCTTTGAACATGCAGTTCCTGCAGAGGCTGCACTTTTAGATAAATGAAATTCAAACGGCTCTTGAGTTTGCATTTGTAATTTCTAGTGACAAAATTCAATTAGGAGCTCTATATGTAAATGCTAAGGCACTCAGCTATGTTTAAGCTTGTGTGAATATATAATCCTCTTCCAGTCCAGATGATTTAACAGTCACCCTGCTGAATAACAGTGCTCCTTTACCCACAGGTAACGCAACTGAACACTGCAGCCCACAAACACAAGATTCAACTGGTTTGGAGGCCTTAAACTAAACAGAGTTGGAATTATGCCACTTGGAAAAAGTTGTCTTCTGTGCACAAAATATTTATCATTTCAACCTCACAAGACACCTACGCAGAGACAGCTCTCAGAAATGAGTTCTGTGCACAGAACTAACACAAATCGAATTAGTGCACTGGAGCTAAAGAGGACACATTTAATCTCATCTCCTAAAAGTTTTTCAGTAAGCCATTAGAAGTTTTACATATACATATCTTCCTAGGAATGACTAGAAAATTACAGCAATGCATTCTCAAGGCTAGAAGTGAAAGAGTTCTATATAGAGATAGGAAAAAATATCACTACCCACTGGAATTATCTTCTTGAAATTCACCATATCTTTTAAAAGATGGAAAAAATGGAGAGTAAATGATCGGGGTTTTTATCAAAAATCCTGTGCACTCCTTGTGTGATTCCAGTCACACACTACCCAATGTCATTCATTTGGAAACGGGCACCAACAAATGTGTTAGTTGCTTCAAGAAGCAGTGCCTGGGTTATTGAAGAGCAGTGAGAAAGCTATGGATTCCTATTTTTAATATAAACTGAGAGGGTTTTTTAGTGTTTTCCAGAGAAACTGTCTACAGATTTTTTTGTACAGACCAAGTCTCCTTTTTCTCTCCAAAACTAGCGGACATTTTTAATCCTATCTTATTCTATTACAGTGCTCATTTATGCATGCAGCACTACTCTACGAAAGCAATGAAGACCTCGGGAGTTTTTCCCTCAACCGCAAACATGCTTTTATATCTCAAAAGATGGATTTATCATTTGAAACTAACTGCAGTCTAAATCTCAACTTAGCCTTCGGCAGTGTTTTTTTCTTGGAGAAAACACTGGCAGAACTAAGAGGCCAACATGTTCAGCCTCTGCAGCATATGGGGAATAACACACAGCAAAGAGATATGGAAGCAGTGAAGGGAAAAGGGAGGGTGACCCTCCCTTTTCTCATAAAGAATCAGTAATATACCACTGCCTTGTGGTACTTTTTGTTCTGTACTTCCCTAATTTCCTTTTCCAATTCTTTTCCATTTAAGCCTAAATAAAATCTTCTGGAGGGAAAAAAAAAAAAAAAAAATGAACTTTCTTTCAGGTTTCTGTTTGGAGGCAAAGGTGTTATAGAACAGTTATAATAGGAAAAAAATACTTTCTATAGACAAAATATTTGTCATTTGAAGCTGGACCATTCTCTGAGAAAGAGTTTTGTGCACAGAAGTGACTCTAAATACTCCGGATGTCAATATTTTTTTTGTTCTTTTCGAGAAAAAATTTTGCTTTGTACTTTTCCGTTTAAAGCAATAGTGCACTGTGAGTCATGTGTTTTCAATTGTTATATCTAATTAATATTTAGGGGTTTTTTTCTCAGCATTGCAGCAGCTGGCATTGTTTTACACTCTTAGCTTTCCCCCCAGAGAAGTGATAAGTTTCTAGCCTTCACAACTCTAGGTAAAACTCAATATATCAACAACACCAGCTTGAAACCCTGAAGGCATATAGGAACAGAATGATTCTTTTTTTGAAGTCACATGTGTAAGTATTTAGTTCACAATGTTTAATAACTTGGGATTGGCAATCTTAAAACAACTGAGCTAGAAGTGATCATATGAAGTGAGATTTTTCAAAAAGATAAGTTTATGCAGTGAATTATTTAAAAAGCAGGCCCTGTTATTGCCTTAAATAGCAACTCAGGTCTCTGAGCAGACATCTAGATAGTTACTTTATAGGTTATGTGAGAGGCATGGATAAATGAACTGTAACTTAAAATTTACCAAGGAATTCCAAACGCATTAGGGTTGGAAGATACTCCATCAGTGGAAGCTTTTACTGAAGGCACAGTCCCAAGTTTCCCATGGCTTTTTGATGTAAAAGTGTGACAATTTTTAAAGTTTTCCCACTTTAAACATTCAACTCAGTTAAGCAGAAGAAGCATTGCTACTGTCTGACAAAATGAGCATTTGTCCAAACAGCTGCGAACAATCAAATGCAGAAAAAATACACACCACGAACACAATTAAATTAACAGTTCATCATTTGCTCCCAGCTCTGTATTTCTGGTGCTGCAAGGAGAATTTAACGTATTTCAGGTGTTCACACGTCCCATTTACTTAGCAGTGTTCTTCTGCTCCTGTCGATGAGTGGTGGTATCATTGAAACACTGGCAATTCGCTCTTCCCAGCTGCAGTCCTCTTCAAGCACAGAACCTTTAATCTCCTCATCACCTTTCCAGACAGCAGCTTTTAACAGCCTCTTAACAAGTCCCTTAGAGAGTGGAGAGGAGCAACTCCAGCCAAGATATCTGGCAATTGCTTGCAAGACCAGTTCTTGAGGCTACACTTGTTTAAAGTTTGTATATATATGAGGATGGAAAAACACAGACACAGATTGCCTAGAGAGGTCGTGGATGCCTCATCCCTGGAAACATTCAAGGTCAGATTGAATGGGGATCTGAACAACCTGATCTACTTGAAGAAGTCCTGCTCATGGCAGGGCACTTGGATGACATTTAAAGGTCCCTTCCAAACCAAGTCATTCTATATTCTGTGAGAGAGTTAGACTGACATGGTTTGATTTTTGTTTTGTACCATAGCTTCTCATTTTAATAATTAATTGTCTTTGTTTCCCCAGCATTAACAATAAAGCTGTGCTTCTGCCTTTGATTGCTGCCTTACTCATGACCACTGTGCTATATGTGTGTTTCTCACTGCACCACCATGCTTCCTGTTCCTCCAGGGAGCTTAATAGGAGCAATCTATGTTCTGTTTAAAGCATCTGAGCAAGATGATCGCCTGACATGTTCTGCTGTTGCTCATGGCAATTTTCTGTTCTTGTGGTGTATAATTTTCATTAAAAATCAGTTGGACTTGAACATGAGAGAAGATTAGTAAAAACAATAATCATAAGGAAAATAATTTTGCCGTTTTGTTGTAATCAGTTGTGAGGTTGTTTCTTCCAAATCAAGCTACTTAGACAGAGGTCTGTTAGTAGGTTTTGCTACACTTTTTATTAGATATCCATAGAAACCATACAATGTGTTGTTCTCCATATAAAATGGAAAGTATAAAAGGGAAATTATTGGAGTGGATTCACTTAATAAGAAAAAAGTTTATCTACAAAAGGTTTGTCCTCTGCTTTCATGTTCATAACTCCTTGCAGTTGTATGCTCCGTAAAACTGCCTCATTTCATGTCTGTAGTTCACCGTTCATGTTTGTAAAGTGATTGACAAATACAGCCTGGGAGACTTTTACTATGGGTTTAAAATTGGCAACACTTTTTTGTTAAACTGAGTGAATCAGCTCCTTCCATTGTGATTGTTCCTTGGAAATAAAGATCGATGATGAAAATCTACTAAAAATTTGTAGTACAGAACAGGAAGGGAGTGTGGGCAGGGGGATTCGTTGACAGTGCCATCACAGTCCCAGTAAGCCTAGACTGAATTTGAAATGAGGCCAGACCTGAGCTGAATGGTGGGTGGTAAAAGTCTGTCCTCACTGCTTTGCCAGAGAGGAACTGAGGAGAATCATGGTGGAAAGCAAGGAGTCACCACTCAGCGCGTATCACTGCACAAAAAATACGTTAGAGCGGGTATCTCTGGCAAATTCAAAGGGAAAATGTTATTATTAAAAGGCTACTTGCTCTGAGGGGGACTTATTAGGAATATCTGCCAAATGAAATGGACTTTTGAAACATACCCAAGGGCAGTGATGGAGATTGCTATCGCATCTGTTGGCAGTTTCATTCCCAAGATGGGCAGAAACCCAAGAGAAACATCACACAGGGACATAATTCTCCCAGCAACGCCTTAATACTGCAGTGACCGGTGGTCTCATAAAGACAGACAAAAAGTGCTGACTTTTAGAAAGACTGTTGATTCTTCCAGCAACCATTTCTTCATGCCTTGGCATAAAATGTTAATGCCATGACATTTGTCGCAGGCTTAAATCATCCTAATGAAATGGGAACCGTTACTGAACTAATTCATCCCAGCACGTTCCACTGCAGATCTTTTATCATCAGTTCTAAGCTAATGAAAAAAGAGCAAGAAAAATGTTTTCCATTTAGACTTGACTACATGCAATTTTATCTGTTTATTTAAGAACTTGTGCAGCCTCATTACATACTATTTGCATTTAGAAACAGATTTTGTGTTTAGGAACAGAAAATGGTCTTATTTCTTGAACACTTTTTTTTTTTTTTGGCATGTAGGTCAAATATTTCAGAATTCCTTTACTGGGAGAAAGAATCAATGATAACAGGATTGTCCCAAGCTGCTCATGGAACTCCCCAAACAACTAAGAAAAACTGTCAAACTGTCATGGGCTAGAAAAGAACATTCTGGCATGATTTGAGGTAACTTTATTTTCATGCAGTGAATGATGAAGCAGAACCCCATGAATCTGCACAAGTAAAGGAACAAAGCCTGAAGCAGGAAGAGCTAATAACATGCAGATTTTCTTGGTCTCTTTGAACTTGCATAAAATTTCTGGGAATTGAATGCATTAACAAGGCAAGTTAAACTGGATGCATTTTTTACTGCTTCAATGAACTATAAGGTGATAGAAATTTTTGCATTATGGTTAAGAAGATGGACCCGAGTTTCTTGTTCTGAGTGAGTAAGAGGTGAACACACCCCTACTCCAAGACATTTCATGCAAAATTATTTTGCTATTAGTAGGGTTTGTATGTTTCTCTTTTTTCCCCTTGTCTATACAAAATCCTTAAGGGCACTGCTGAGGTGAAAATATGGGAAAATTTAAATTTTCCTATTAAAAAGGTTTCTATTTATCATAAAGGTTTTTACCCAAGTATAAGAAATTCTTCATAGAAAACCATAAAAATCTACAGAGTGAGAAGGGATGAGGTCTGTCCAAAATAAGACCATCAGAATTTTACTTCCAGCCACCTATGATCCTCTTGGTGAGTGTGCACACTTCTTATTTGTGAAGCTCAATGTCAAATAAAATGCATTAGTTAAATAAATTGCTGTGGAAACAGATGCTGTACTTTTCACTTACGGAGTGCTGAAATTCAGCTTATCAGAGCAAGTGGACATAAGGCAAATACTGGAATACCAGTGATCTGTCAGTGGCATCACCTTGTGCTGGCTCCACAGGCTGTACATCAAGACTGTGGCAGAGTCAGCAGAGGAACTGGAAAAGGAAAGCAGACCATAGGTCAGTTTGATCTGTCAATCCACACCTGAAAATCTGGGTCACTCTTTCATTCTTCCATACACCTTTCCGAAAAAAAACATGGCTATGTCTCCATCCATCCTCCCACGACTCTCACTGCTGATCTCTGTTTCACTTACCACTGGCAAACCCTAAATCTTACTTAGAAGATAAGATCTTTAATCTTGGACCGAATGAAACACCTCTTTTGATCTAAGACTTATAGTGGAAGAATTAAATTAAATCCCCATCTGCTGTGACCTAGCTGCTAAATCTTACAAATTGCAACTCTCGATTTACTTCCACGGCATTTCTCAGCAAATAGATTATTTTATTTCTACAAGCCTAATGTCTGCCAGCTTCACCCTTGGCATAACTAAAGAGATTGTTTAGACTGACTTACACTAAGGGGCAGATCAAAGTCCTAAACAATGCTGGTAGTATGTCAGTGAAAGATAGTAGTGGAGTGATGAACCATGAAGGAAAACCTTGCCCTTTTCCTCTGCCTGAGTGAAAATATAAACCATTTCTCACTACTCTGCAAGAGTCCTGTATCTAGGAAGTGCCTCTCTGGTGAGTCTTAACATCTTGTTTTAACTTGCATAAGGATCATTGCTATCCTACAGCCTCATAAGAATTTCAAAGGCTTTGGCAGGGTAAGTCAACAGAAGTAAATGTCTGCATTTGCCCAAAGGCATTGAAGTTCCCACTCAAGGAATCCATACAGCAGCCAAGCTAGGTCTGGAGCAAAAGGTTTGCTGGTTGTATGGTTGTTCCACTGGATATATGGCTACACTCAGCACCAGGTACTGATGCCACATTATACTTGCCATGAGGGAGCCCTATGAGGAGAAACAGCAGCCACATAGACATTATTCATGTTGTCAAGTTTTCCATCTCTGACAGCATGATGCCAAGTGAGTTTTTTGAAGCCTGAGCATGGGAATAGATCCTTCTTGAGAGTCTGGAAGGCAGCACTCAGGTGCTGTGGGCTTAAATAGTTAGATGTTTATAGACATGGGAACTAACTTTGAGTTGGACTGAAATTAGGTTTAGCACACTTCAGATGGCTGCATCTGGTCAGTCAAATTAATCTTGTACAAATAAGAGAGCAGCCAGGCTTTAGCTTCTGTTCCGGAGCAGTAGAGCAAAATGCAGGTAGGAACTGTTAATGCAGATTGATTCTCATCAGAACAAAGTGTGCAGACAGGTGGATAAATAATAAAACCATTGTTAAGGCTGAAAAAGACCTTTAAGTTCATCAAGTCCAACCATTAATGTAATCCTGCCATCTTCACATTAAACCACATTGCCATGTGTGATGCATCTACACATTTTTTAAATAATTCCAGCAGCAGCAACTCCACTATTGCCCTGACCAGTCTGTTCCAGTGCTTGAAAACACTCTAGGTGGAGAAATTTTTCATAATATCCAACCTGTTTCCTTTTGTCCTCTCACTTGTTAACTGGGAGCAAAGACAAATCTCTACCCTGCTACAGCTCCCTTTCAGACAGTTGTAGAGAACAATAAGGTCTCCCCTCAGTCTCTTTTTCTCTAGGCTAAACAGCCCCCTGTTCCCTTATCTGCTCATCATATGGGTTGTACTCCAGACCTTTCACCAGCTCCACTGCCCTTCTGTGGATACACTCCAGCCACTCAGTGTCATTCTTATAGTGAGGGATAGTCAAGATTTGAGTGCCAAAGCCAGCAAACAAGATCTAGTGAGGGGCAGGAAGGCACTGAGGGAAACCCTCCTGCTGCACAGAAAGCCTCACTCCCAGCAGTGCAACAACTCCTCTGGGCACTGGTTCAGTACTCTCTCCTTACTTGGCAAAGCAGCTCAATACAAGCCAAGATGCCACTTAATCCCACACAATTCAACATGGAGTTGGTCAGTGCAAAACTGAGTTCTTCTCAGAGAGTCCAAAATATGGCACTGTGCAGCCTGCACAGAGAACCTTAACTTGCTTGAGCCAGAGAGTTTAATATGACAACCATCATTTCTGACCTTCCCCCATCATATTCTCCTAGCAGACCACTTCCTTGGGATACATACTCTTCTAGAGACTGGTGATTCCTCTCATCCCGTGTCTTTTTTTAACAAAAAAATTTTAATCACCACTCTTTAAAAACAAGAAAGGGGCATAATAATCATAAACATAATAAAATAAGATGCTATATCCTATTTGGTAGATAATGTAGTGAGATTAGGACAGTTATCTAGATGAAGACTGAAAAAAAAATCATAATTACACCTTTTCTACTCTTTTGATATTGGATATCATAGAATCACAGAATGATTTGGGTCAGAAGGGACTGGAAGCTCATCTTATTGCAACCATTCTGCCAGGAACAGGGACACCTTCCCGTACACCAGGTTGCTCAAAGCCCAGCCCAGCCTGGCCTTGAATGCTTCCGGGGATCCCTAGATATAGTAGAGATGGATATCTATTACCAGAAACCTTTGCTTGCAGAAGAAGCAGATGAAGTGAATACTTAGAAAAGAAAATTGTTCACGTACATGTATAAAACTTAAGCTGAACTGTGAACTGAAAAGTGCCAGAGTGGCTTCCACGTGTGGGCAGGAACACATTGCCATTTCAGTGGAATTCAGTCACTGATAGCCACATTTCAGTGTTGCCTTACATGCAAGACCCAGGTATCTCAAGGAAAGCTACCCTTTTCCTGTCTTGATGGCAGAAAGTCAAGTGAAAGCAATCAAGATTAATCCAGTTGCAACAGAAATATGTCAGTCTGACCCTGGGTCTCCTCATCACTCAGTTTATACTCCGTGTGCTTACAAGGTATCTGGAAAGCAGGGACACACTGCAGGCACACAGTAACTCATCATACAACATAACACAGAAGGAGAGCTGCCCTAACTTTGAAGAGCGTTGGGTTTGAGGCCACCCCAAACCCATAACTGTCAGAAACTAAAGAGTTTTCCCACACAGTTTTCATTCTTTCCACTGTACAACTCTGGTTTACAAAAAAGAGGCCTATGTATCAAGCTTGGGGATGCTTTACACCTGAAATTGTGGTTTGTAGCAGTTTCCTAGCACTGACTTTCCCATCCATATTCTCCAGTGTTAAAAAAAAGATGCAGAAAGTATTTTAAAGCTACTTACATTTCCCATTCTATTTTAATTTTGTAGATTGGGACAAAACTGCGAACAAATAATGACATGTGACATATCAGAGAACAGCTGTCAGCTCCTCCAGGGGCTCTATATAGAACTAAAATGACAAATAACCCAAAGTAATAAAAACAAAACAACTGCAGAGAGAGGCTCTATCTAAACTGCAGAATCCAGAAGTGCAGCCCCGTTCCTGTGTGTCTGTGCAATTCTGACCATTTCAAACTATTCAGGGTTGCCCTTGGCTGACTAGAGAGGTAGGTATTAGAAGAAGAGCCAATGGGTTCCATTATACAAGTAATTACGCTAAAGGAGAACCTTTTCAAGATAAACACTTTATGATATCCCATTTGGACCCCTTGCACACATAGAGTGTAGAACATTTGTTCATGGTAATATAGAATATTAGATTAATTTGCTCAGCATTTCCAGATGGAAGGTACTGCTCCCTGCAACAGAAAATCACAAAACCTGCATTTCAACAAAAGCAGGGACCAGTGAGGTTCCTCACCTTCATGGAACATAGCAAGAATTAATTTTAAAGTTTGAGTAAGTGGTACTAGGATAAGTTTGCCTGGTACTTATGTCTCAAGAGGAGAAAATTTAAATGTAACTTCTGATGGTCTTGACTTTCCTAAGATTACCATCATTATCACTTATTTAACACTGGTCGTAGCTTAGCACCAGAAACCTTACATATGGGAACCACAGAAGGATAATTGCTTTCTTCTGCTTCCAAGTTGCATTTTCAGATTTTAGAAAGTATTAATTCCTACTTCACTTTATATTCCAAATATTCTTGAGGAAAATCATGCTTAGCTGTAATGCTTCAATGGATTTAGCAAAGGGCTCATGGAACTTCCATGATAGTTTGATCAAAATCCCTCTGATTCAAAGTTTTCAAGCAAGCTGGGGTATAATCTAACTGAAGAGTCTGGTTAAAAATGGTATTCAAATAACCCTTTTAAGACAACATAGCTGGTCAAGGACTGCACAGCAGAACACCTGCTGCAAAACAAAGGCCTGACTTTTGCTGGGATTGGTAGGACTTATAGCATGAGGTTCTGGCCAAGACCCTTAATTCTTGGGGCTATGGAGACTCAGCAAGCCTCTCACCCCCCAGAGACCCCACAGGTGCCAAGTCATAGCTAATCTCTTTCTCATTCCTACACTGTTTTCATCTGTACAGTACAAAACACTGTATAATATTTAATTAGAAAGTAATTAACACAGTGGTATTTGAATGTTAAGTCTCTTTTTTAATTGACTTGTTGTCTATTGACCTTTAACTAGTTTGGTTTTTTTTTAAGTCCTGAGTTCATCTCATTACTAAAAGACAGAAGGAAATGGAGGGGAAAACATTAGAGAAAACTGAAGAAGGGCTTGGGGAAGAGATTAACAACATACACATAAATTTGTCAGTTCTTAAACACTCACTGGAAAAACAGCTGAGACATTTTGTTTACTGCTGACTATTAATGACTGTTGGTATTGCTGAATTCAAGAACCACTGAAAACTGCTGAGGCTTTTGAGAAGCCATGGTAAGCACTTTTTTCTTTACAGACAATCCCACTTGATTTACTTTGAAGAATGAATTAAGTGGAATGGGCTTGTTGAATACTTTGCCATTTGGCCTTTGATTATGTGCTTGAAAAAAATAGAGAGCTTTAGAAATTGGTAGTATAATGACAAGATTGGTCTCCTATATGGAAGAGGACTGCATCCCAACTAGCACAGACCGAGAGAAAGATAATGATATTGTTTGACCTCACGTGAGTGCATCTCTGATACATTTTGTTCGCCATGCAGAGAGATGCTACTACAATTCCCTCTCCATCTGTACATTTTCCATGGCAGGGAGTTTTCATATAGCAATTAGAGCAGTTTGAGCAATTAGTTTGCATTTCTTTCTCAGCTCTGACACTGTCTCATTAATAAGTTGTTTCCATATCACGCACATATCTGTGTTGCAGAGGGTGAATTTCTTCAACTTCTATAAAATGTTAAGAAATATAAAATTGGATTGAGCTACATTAAAATTCTACACATGTCACTTTAAAAGTTAGCTTATCATTGACTTCAGAGAAATGCTGAAGTATACAGAATAGGTTTTATCATGGTCTTTAGAAGATTAGGGAGCAGAAATTCGTATCTTTTACCACTGGGACTTCATGAAAATACAACAGCATCAATCGTCTGCTCAAAGTTGGATGGTGAATTTAGCTTAAGCATAAATTAAGTACAATTTAAAATGTTGTCTGTCAAGTTTCAGAAACTGCAAGCTCAAGAGTAGTAATTTTATCTATTTTAACTGGAGGAGCTTCAATTTTCTTGCCAGAAGAACCTATGCTTTTGTAGTGTGCATTACTATAGTTCATGAATCTAGTTGCCTGAAGCATTTGTATTTCACAGATCAAAACTTCAGGAAAGACTAAAAATATCGAGCCTTCATGATAACAACATAACCATTAAAGTAAAGCACTATTATACACAGTGACATTTCTGATGGCATTTGTTCCAAAATCCCCACAGAATTTACCCACTTCTACCAACAGAAAAGAATAAGATTTCTATATACCCTGCTCTGAGTTTCTTTTATCTTCCTCATGAGAATTCCACATGAGCTATAAATTTTTGCCTGCAACATAAGCATTTTATAATTTTTAATAAACTACCACTTTAATTTTTACACTATTTTTAGAATACTTCTCAGTACTTCACTTCTTTACAGCCAAAACAATGAACAGGGATACATTTAAACTCTGTAGGCAACTGCAATTCTATGCTAGTATTTACTTGTAAATGTAATAAGATTTATACAAGAGCGATAATCATATGGATTTCAAGTCAATTAGAGTAGAAAGTCATAAAATGGCATACAAGCCCTTTTTTGTGTGTAAAGATTGCACACAATAGTGACACCAATGTGAAAAGCTTGTCTAAAGAGCCCTCCTGTCCATCCAAAAATAGGTTAGTACTTATCCATGTACAAATCTAGCTCTTGGATCCGAGAAAAAAAATCCCCAAGACACGATTAGAGAATGTGTTTTCCTTTTGTATGAGGTTTAGAAATACATTTGGGTAACAAAACTTGAATGAAAACCTTGCACAGCTCTTGACACATGTAGGCTACCTTTAATACAATGATGTAGTGAACATTAGGCCCTGTGCCAAAATCTTGACTTGAAAAGGCTAAAAATGTCAACTTCTTACTCTTCATCAGGGAGTTATAATTTCGCAACTGCACTTTCAGTTTTCCAGCCAGATAGTTGCTTTCTCCCAATCTTTTCTGAATTTGATTAATAGACTAAAAAAAGTTTAAAAGGTAAGAGTGGAGGCACTCTGCTTGTGGACAGCTCAGTATTTAAAAATACCTGTAGCTCAGAGAAATTTGTGGCAATAAGAGAGGAAAAGAATAAAGTCTGATTCTGCAGCCAGCAAAGAAATGGGAATATTACAATTTTCTTACTTAAAATATATAGCAACCTCATTAGAGCCATATTCTTCTCTAATTCACAGGCACCCCCATACAAAGGCAAGGCTCATCGGACTGTAGCAAATGATCTGTCCCTGTGTTCAGAGAAACTCAGGTCAAAGAGCTCCTGCTATGAATGAGCTCATGAAGCTGACATGAGGCTTGCGAGCTTGTTAAGGAAACCTTCCTGTTGGACCATAGGGATGCTGGTCTGGAGTTACACCTGGGCTGCTTCAGATGTCACTGCTGGCACTAAGTCCCTTAGCCCTGGTGGCTCCAGTGACCTGTCAGATGCCCCCCTTGACTCCCTGCACACACTCACACAGTCATAAGTTTCCCTTATTGGCTTGACCCAGGTTTCCTGGAGCAGAGTCCCAGATGCCTGGTTCTTTTAATTAATTTAATCATGGTGCATCAACCCAATAAATAGCAGCTCAAGCTGGTGCCTTTAAGGCACCAACAAAAGCACTCCTATGTTCTTATACTATCAGAGTCTGCATGCCTGTTCCAATGGTGATTTTGTGTCTAGGCTCTTCTCACTGTTCTCTGGCTCCTGCAGAGTCTCTGTGTGATCACTAGCCCTTTCCTGGCCAGTGTTCCAGGTGCCTGGGCCCCTTCTGTGAAGAGTCAGCCCCCATTCCTGGCTCCTTTCCTGGATCTCCAGCTGTTTCCCCCCATCCAGGGCACAACCTGCAACTGTACCCCCAGCTACCTGCACTAAGTTTACTCCTCAGCAAGGCTTAAGCCCCACTCAGAGGCAGTTTCACAGAGGACATGCTTAGCATTTTACAATGCTAAGCAGTTGCGTGCGAGCATAGTGTCCCTAGCTTAGAAAAGATTTGATTCCCAGAAAAACCTTTAAGTTCATTTCACTTGCAAGAGCAACTACAAAAACTAAGTGCTGGCATCTCAGTATGCTGTATGGGTCACACTGGGATTTATCTCCACATTTGCAGAGTACTACAGGCACACCTTTCCCACTTCCAGATCCAAAAGTACTTAGCAAATGTTCTGAGCTCATCATGCCTTGTAAGGAAATCCTCTTGTAATAAAAACACATCCTCTCATCATAAATCAAGAGAACAGAGATCACAAGTGCTAACACTATATCAGAATTTTAGGATGAGACTAAAACTGGCCTGGTAGCAATGATCAAGCATTTTGTTTATTGATGCTGACAGTCTATTTCAAGAGAGAGGCTAGTGGAGCTTGTTGGCTAGATTCTTTGTTGTCTTCCCAGTTACTCCACATTCCCAAAACTATTTATACCAAAATCTAAGAGAGCTGAAATACTGGAGCTAAGTTCCTATGTTCCTTCAGGCCCAGTCTCTTAATTAAATTTAAAAGAGAAAATTTGTTATTTTGTTCAAATGCTGAAAAGGTGTGTCATAAAACGTAATGAAATGGTACAATTGCAATTGATGACAGCTGTTCTCCGACCTCTCCATCCTCACTAAGACAACGGGAAGGCAAGAACAGCTGGACCCTTTTCAGCTGGGTATCTTGAGTGGCAAAATTCCATTTAGAAAGCTATTTAAAATATGGATATTTCAGACCAATCAAAGGATCAGCACAAACTGATGTATTCCTCTGAAGAGATTCACAGACTGCTTCAAACCATCATATGATCCCACACAGGATTATTTGAAACCACCGTGTTTCCAATCCATATGGTGTTTTGCTTAATAAGATGAGAAGTACACCATAAAACCATTATCTACTTCTGGTATAATCTAATTGGGATAGAGATTTGTGTGCGGTACTCACAAACCTATCTGTAAACTCATAATGTACTTTAGTCAGTTACTGAATGAGTCAAATTACATCTGCCTTTTAGAAATTTCAGTCTTATATACTCAGAAACTCTGAAAAAAAGAAGTTCAAACTCTTATTTTGGTTTAATAACTGAAATTAGCAGTGGGAGTAGTTAACATCACTTACCTGTGTACTTTGACACTCCTTACTATTCTAACAACTCCATATTACGCTATTTTAAGTTATCAGAGATTCCTTTTACCTCATTGATCAAAAACAAAAATCCTAGAATAAACTAATTTTCTCTTTGATGGCTTTAAAAATTTCTTTTTTCTTTTATTGTGCACAAGCTGCATTGATTTTTTTTTTCCTAATGGTTCTTAAAACAAGAACAGAAATTCTTGAGCAACCAATTCATATAGTTATATAGTAATGTAATATATAATTGTCACTGAAATTATTGTCATTTAACATTATAATGTTTTTAGTATTCACTTATTGAGCTGTCACATACTTACAGAAAGTATGTGACATTTTGGAGCATTTATTTCTGTGGGGGTGCATATACTAAGTTGTCCTTTATTCATGAAAATGTAAGACCAGACTAAGACCATACCTGGGTCGAGAAACATACTTTTTTTCTCCATTGTGGAAGTATTTTATCCTCAGAGATAAAAGACCTCAACTACCACTAAGTAGTAGTTTGGGAGCAAGGGATATAGGGATATCACAAAGTGAGGGATGGATATGGGTGTATGTAACAAAGCGGGGGAAGCAGGGTGGTGGCTGATGAGGATCTGTTGGATAGTGGAGGACCTGAGCATGATGCAAATGATACAGAGCAGAAGGTGGAGATTGTACTGAATCTGGATGTGGCAGAGTTAATTTTCTTCACGGCAGTCCATAAGGTGCTGTGTGTAGGTTTTGTTGCTAAAACAGCCTTGACAGCAGACTGTTTTGACTACAGCCAAACAGTGCTTGCACAGAGTGAAGGCTTTCTCTCCTTTTCATGTTACCACCTTTCCCTCTCATGGGCAAGAGGTTGACAGGGGACTCAGTGGGACAGTGACATGCATTGACCACACAATATTCTGTTCCATAGAATGTCATGATCTTCAATAAAAGCTCAAGTAAAAGAGGAGGAAGCAACAGCACTCATGGTTATGGCCTCTGTCCTCCACTTCCCAAGCAGCCTTCACATCTGCTGAGGCCCTGCTTTCCAGCAAGGGGCTAAACACCTGCTTGCTGACGGGAAGTTGCCAGCATCAACCCAATGGGAAGTAGTGAATAAATCCCTTCTTTGCTTTCCTGGTGCGCAAAGCTTTTGCTCCACTACCTCTCAAACTACCTCTATCTCTATACCTGAATCCTTTCACCTTCCTTCTAATTTCTCCCCAGCCTCTGGGACAGGGCTGGGCAAATCACTGGCTGTAAATACTCAGAACTCCAGGCTCCTGAACAACATCCAGAAAACTCAGAATCAAAGCCACACATTGCCATGGCACTAGCCAGATGCCTAAGGAATGAAACCCAAGCGAATCACCTCAGAAAGGCTCATGGTTTTTTTCTGTCTTTTAATGATCTTTGCTGGGATGCCCAGGAAGGCTTTCAGATGTACTGGCACCTCCCAAAGATCAGCAGGAATTACTGCCTTTGGGTTTTCTCTGGTCATGTTTTCTCTCGTCATGTTTTCACTGTTACTTCTCTGTATGCAAGATATTATTTTCAAAATGTGGTCTTTTCTAAAGACTCTTAGATTGCTATTTGTGCTTGAACCCACCTCTTTTAACAGGACCAAGGAGCATTGAAAGAGCATTATTCCAAGGGAAAACCAGGTGAGTTTGGGAAAGATGTAGCTTGTGATTACTTTGTGCATTTATTCCAATGCTTTCTTTAGCTTTCTTACTTAAAAAAAAAAAAAAAAAAAAAAAAAAAAAAAAAAAAAAAAAAAGGCAAGAATAGACAAAAAACCCCATAACAAAACAAACCAAAAAACAACCAAAACCAAACCAAACCAAACCCCAAAACAAAAAACAACCAACCAACAACTAAAAAACACCAAATAAATAAAAAAAAGAAACAATGAAAAAGCCACCTTCAATATCAAAAGTCCTTTTGGAAGATCTGCAGGAGGCAGGGATATGTGGGTGTGCACAGAACTGGAACTAGACAGTTTTGTCCTCATTTGGAGGAAAGAATATCATACATCTATAGGGAATTCTTTCTTGGGACTTCTTGACAATTATTAATCTGGGGGCCAAGCTTTAAGGGTTTACAATTTCACAGCACAGAGCAGGATAATTATACTTACAATGCACGGCAAGGCATACCTTGCTCAAGCAATGAGACATGACAAGCCATGAATTTTTGTGAGATTATTAGCACACCATGAGCAATGTGATAACATGAAAGGCCAAAGGTCAGACGCAGAATCATTTTAATCACTCAGAAAGTATCATAATTACCCTGAAGTGCATTTCCTGGTCTGCTGTGAAGCAGAAAGGGTTCAGGCAAATATACTTTATGCATTTACTGGACATCAAGGGTGCTGCATCTCACCTCCCCAACAGCGAGTAAGCAAGCACTCATTTAGTACTACATTCCTAAGCTAAATCACAGCTTGTGTTATAAATAGAGTTTACAAAACAAAAGGTTCACATTCTTACAGACAAGGTTATATGCATGGTTGGGTATCTGTTTTTCTTTATTTACCAGTATGAAATATCCCAGTGTCGCCTCTTTTGGTGCTAAACTTAAAATATTTCTGTTTTAGGTTAATATAGGACAAAAAATCCCCATGAAACTATGTGCAACAGACTGTATGGCTGATAATTAGTCATATGAGCAGTATAATATATGTCTTTGAAGAATTAATTCAGTATTTAGCTGGAGCATCTGATACAATATGCCAAGAAAAATCTATTAACACCTCCTAATGTCAGTATCGCCATATGTAATGTTGTATTACCATCAGTATTACCATTAATTCACCATATGCTGTGACCATTCAGACTTCCACTGCAGCATCAGCTCTAGGACACAATTGTGTGTTAGTTACAGAACAAGTATCTGTGCTTCCTTACAAGAACTGAGAGAGGTATCAAATAAGAATGTAGAGTAAAATCAGATTCATTCCTGAAGACAGCAGTGGGGCTTGGTTACTAGCTTAGCAGAATGCATCACATTTTTAAATATATGCATCTGAAATTTGTGATTATTTTAAGATTTCATACTCTGCTGTCTCTATGTTTTTGCACAATCCAAATACCTAATTCTTCTGTTTGCTATTTATAGTATTGTTATACATAGAAACATATTTTAAACATGTTTGTACAACAAGACAGTGTAAGAACATTCAATTTTATTCTCTTCATTAGAGAGAATATTCTTCATTATTCAATTCATTCTCTTACATTAGAGAAAGATGTTTTACATGTGATCTACATACATGTTTGGAAAGTAATTAAAAATATGTTGAGTCTTATTCAAGAAAGGTGAAGTGGCAGAAAATTTTATTCATAAAAAAGAAGGGAGTATTCTCTGACGAAGCCTGTTAGTCAAAGGCAAGGGATTTGAACTTTCAAATCAAAGATTTGAATTTGTGCTTTGCCCAAAGGATGTATCTGATCAAAACAGGTTCTGCATAGGTAGACTTAACTGGTAGATGTTGTCCGAAATGTGTTGCATGATAGCAGGATGCATATGCTACTCTTAAAGAATGCACAAGTTCCTCTAGCATGAAATCATCCAGAACACCTCTTACTTCTTATGAATTCAGCAGAGGGCAAGAACAGTGCAAAGTAATTGCTAATTAATTTAGTGTAAAAATCTTAGATAAAAAACACCTGATTGCCAATTTGTTAAATTTGGCAGCCTGATGTGTCAAAACAGAAGCCAGCTGTGCTTCCTCCTTGCAAGCTGTAAATTACTGATACACACTCTGCATCCTTTGTGGCTGAAGATGAATAATGCATTCACATGATATATTTCTCTTGGTGAAAATTGCCAGGTACTGCTTACAGCATAACATGCTGTTTTTTCTTGTCACTCTTCATGCCTGTGCTTCACTCTCAACTCAACTCTCATGCTACTCATTTAAATACCATTCCTAGTGCAGTTTCAAGCAGGAAAGAAAAAAAAAAAACACCACAAACCAAAAAACCCTTCCCCACAAAAAAGCAAACCAAAAAAACCCCCCAAAACAAAACAACATCACCAAACCAAAAAACAGGTTGATAAGCAAAGAAACAAAAAGATTTCCTAGGAAAACTCCCCCAGTATATCTTGCATGTGCTGGGAATTGGTAAATTGGCAAATTCTGACTAAGGAATCAAACTTGGGCAGCTACTCATGCTGTTGATAAATTTACACCAGGGCAAGTAGCGGAATTACACTACAATATTCTCCACTATTAAAACTCAGCTTTGACTGTCTTTGAACCCACTGTTTTGGCTAACCCACCTAGATGCCTCGTCCAGCCCTGTGACCATCCTGGACCTCTGCAATGTGAGTTACAGTCCTGTTGCACCAGCCAGCCCTTTAGGGAGAGGTTTGCACAAGTGATGTAAAGCAGCTAAAATATCTCCTCAATTCTCTAAACGTCATGAGTGATTCAGCAATTGATAAAAAGTGACTGGAGATGCTGTTGTCTGACAAACACTCCTTATGAACTTGGCACAGCACGTCTATGCCACTCACAACTCATCTTCAAGGAAAAAAAATGTTTTCTCTCTGGTGGCATGTTGAGGCATTTAAGTTGCTAAGCAGCAGTAACTGGAGGGATCCATCCATCCAAAATGGTGCAAAAGAATGGGTCCCAAGGAATGTTTTTGAAATGCCTGTGGAGGTCAGGTAAAGTTTTGGCCCAAGCAGAGCTTATGCTGGCTGCCAGTGTGCCAGGCAGTTTGTATGGAACTGATGCGCTGGTGACAAATGCGTATGTTTGCTCAGACACACACGCTCCTGCAAAAATTAATTTATTCTGGCAGGGTGGTAAAAAAATTGTTTTTCTTCTTCTCACTTATTTACTGGATTCTAGTTACTCTAAGATGAAAAAATTGTTTTTAAAACCAGTCTGTTAAGATTTGTCAGGAGAGGATGGACATGTCATTTAAATCTGCAGTGCCATACATCCATGCATAGAAACTGAGAGAGACCTCATGAGTCACTGGAGAAACAGCAAGAGGCAAGAGATATGGCATCCAGGATATACACAGTCTACCTGCCTTAGATACTGAATATCCAGAAAAGTTTAAATTTTAAAGGAACTGTCCCCCTGAATGCAGGTTGCTTTGCACATGGTAGCATGGACAGGTCAGGAACAAAAGGATGACACATATAGCTTTGAACTTCATTATTTTACACTACTTAGAAATGCTCTCCCATTTTTAGATTGAAGTGGGGTAGCTTTTGCTAGGTTTGGAGATGATTAGTTGGAGTGATGACATTAATTGCATCTTTAGCTATAATGAAGCCTTCTCTTCCGCCCTTGTGTGCAAGACCTTACCTGCAATACATGGTGAAAGGGTGATGACTCTTAATGGGTCAGCCTCTGTTTCCTAAAAGCTGTAACTAAAGTGGACATTAGTGGGATAAAACATGGTAGGATACCCATGGCCACATTCCTGGAAACATTCCCAGTCAGATTGTATGGGACTCTGAGCAACCTGGTCTGGTTGATAATGCCAATGCTCATGGCAAGGGGGTTGGATTGGATTACCTTTGAAGGTCCTTCCTAACACCAAAATACTCTGTGATTTCTGCACAGCACTGAATATACGGCAATTTTTCATTCCATTCACTGTCAGAGGCTGTTAGGATTTCAAGAACCGTGGTTTTCCTCTTCTGTCTCTCTGTGCCAGTGGAAAGGCTTTCCAAACCTGAAACAGCAAAGGTCCTTCTGGAGGCTTGTAAGAAGATTGGAAAAAAACTTGATACCACTTTATGCACCTGGACTTGGATCCAATTTCAAATTTCACCACAGCAACAATCTCCTTTCCCCTGTCAGCCTGTATGCCTGCACAAGCTGCCATGGTAAAGTGACATTCTGCTCCTCTTCTCCCTGGCATGCACTTTGGACATAAAAAAATATTTGTCTTGAGGTATCCATGGGACCTGGAAACCCCTGCAAACTACAGGGCAGTGAGGAAAACACCAAGAGATACTTTGCATAAAGTCACAAAAGAAAACTTTTGCAATTTGCCATTTTCAAGCTGTCTGCTAAAAATCAGCAAGGATCACCCAGACAAAGGCATTTTAGAAACTTTCACTGAAGTCCAGGAAACAGCACTGGACTTTCTGAAATGCCAGAACTGTACATGTATAATTCCTCCTCTAAAATAATTACTTATTCTGAAAACCACATGGTAAGGCACAAAAAAATTTTGACAGTTTATTCATCAGTTCTACTAACGAAACAAAGTTTCACAGAAAGACAACACTCATTTCTCTTAGAATCTAGGTGAGGTTTTTTTACTGACTCTCTCAAGTTAAACAAATTCTCTTTATTCCCATTCATTAGCTACCAGATATCTGAAATTCTGTCAGAACAGTTACAAGTCCAAATATTAGGACACACAGTTCACTATTTAGAAAAGAAAAAAAAAGTGTTAAATTTATGACTGGAATTTAATAGCCAGTAGAACTACATTATAGAAAGGAGTAAGCTAGAGGCAACACACAGCATGCAACTGTGGGAATGAATAAAACCCAAACACCCAAGTGTGTTTAGAGCTGTGAAATTTTAAAATGATTCAATATGTGTATGTCACACTCAAGCTGTGGCATTCACATGCTAATGGCAATTACCAGACCTTGATGACAATATCAGTCCTTCATAAGAATATGAAAGTATGTTTGAAATTGTTTGATGAGGATTTGCTTGACTCTCAACAAATGATTTCCATCAGAGAGTGTTACTTTGGGGAATGAAACCCTGACTTCAGGTGACATTTGGAATCATAGAACCACAGAATGGCCTACTTTGGAAGGGATCATAAAGACTGTCTAGTTTCAACCCCTCTGCCATGGGCAGGGACACCTTCCACTATGACAGGTTGCTCAGAGCCCTGATCAACCTGCCTTTGAACACTTCCAGGGATGGTGCATCCATAGTTTCTCTGGACAATCAGCAAATTATGAGCTGCAGCACTATCTTCCCCCAGATATTGTAGTGGTAGGGGTTTTTTGTGTGATTTTTAAAAACAGATGTCCCTGTTTGTCAGGGAAACTGAAGAAAAGATTTAAACAATCACTCCCCCCCTTATCCTTTCAATGGATCCTTGCTGCAGAGAAAGCCATAGGTTGCTCTGTGTTTCAGCTAAGATGAACAGGCACTCCATTCTTAAGGTAGTTCAGTGCTCAGTCACCATGAATAAAACCAAAGCTAAGGGCAAAACTAAGCATTACTAATGGCAAAGAACAGTTTTTACTGAGACAATAATAAATGTCCAGTGAGAAAACTAGGATTAAAAAAAAAAAGAAATAAAGTAAAATGACAGCTTGTTCATAATCTCTCTATCACCTAACCATCAAGTATTCCTTTTTTATTTCTCCCCAGATGGCTGATATTCCATTTTTATTTCAAGCTGTACAAAAGTCGGTGTCCTACATAGCAGCTGGCAAATACTACCCCATTGTCTTTTCTCACAAGCAGTGTGACATTTTGGCTATGTTTTAGCTAACAGAATTTGTCAGCCTGTAGGAAAAAAAGAAAAAGCACCTAAAGATTAAAACTTCGATTTTTTTAAAAATGGTTTCACAAGATCAGAATCTTAAGACTATGTTCTCAGAAAATTGTTACTTTTCCCCCTTTCACCATGAGAAAATATACAGTCATTGAAGCAAAGATATTCATATTAACAAAACATGCAGAAGACCTGTTAAACTGAGTAGTCATTTGGGTGATATTGAACTTGCTCCAGCTGCCTCCATGAAAGGTATGGAGGAGGCAGAGCCAGATTCCAGCTGGAGGAAAGGAAATCTTTGGTCACCATGAATGTGGTCAAACACCAGCATAGGGGCCCAGAAGAGCTTGTAGAGTTTTCAGCCTTGCACCTGTTTGAAATCAGCAGTCCAAGGCCCCAAGCAACCAGAATCAGATGGCCCTGCTCCAAAATGGACATTTGGACCACAGACCTCCAGAGGTCCCCTCCAACCTGCATCACTTGATTGATTCTTCCTCTTACAGTCAATTCATTCATCCATCAGTCTGTAATCAAGTATAATTTTATGATTTTTTTTTAATCATAGCATTCATCTTTAAGCACATGAATTTTGACTTATCAACAGGGTCCTTCAAAAAAGGACATAAATTAATAGCTCTCATAAGAAGAGTCTTTTCTCCTCCCCTGCTCTCTTGTAATATGGAAGGAATCAACCCACCAGCAAAGACCTTCAAAAGGTCAAAAAAAATATTTTTTTTCAAAGATCTTTGCTTAAGTAAATCTATGTTGGCAGGTGTTGTGATGGAATGGTAATTTTTCCAAACACCTTCAACTAACAAGCTGCTGGAACAGAATCAACATTGCTGAATTACTTAGTGCTGTTAAACTATGCCATCCACATCTATTATTCTCCCACCTCAACAACACTTCTCCTTCACCTGAGCAAGCCAAAAGCAAGCTCCCTACTTACTCTTGTGCAAGCAGCAGGAGTTTTGTTCTACTAATTTTTACATGTGCCACTAAAATCTTTAATAAGTTTCTTTTCCTGGACTGTATCATCAGTATCACCAAGCACACCTTTCTGTGACTAGAATGCTAGGACCACATAGCAGGAGACAAAACTGTGTGCTCAATACATAATCTGTTGACATGATACTCTGATTCTGCAAAGCAGCCCAAAGTAGGACAAGACATCCATTTGTCCTTAAAAAAAAAAAAAAAAAAAAAAAAAAAAAAAAAAAAAAAAAAAAAAAAAAAAAAAAAAAAAAAAAAAAAAAAAAAAAAAAAAAAAAAAAAAAAAAACAACCAAACAAACAAAAAAACCCCACGTTTTTATTCATGGTTCACGAGGACATTTTTGGACAGATAGCTAGAACCATTATAAACCCTGAATCACCAGAATTTGCTGTACAGAAGGCCACAGAAAAACACCAATTCTCCCTTTGCAGAAGCCCGCTGGTCCCTTAGCCTTGCTTCCAGGCCACAGCTCTGCCACCCATTTTCTCTGTGATGCAGAAGAAGTGTTTGCTTCCATTGCTGTCTCCATCCTCTCTCTTCCAATTCTGAGAGATACATTCCCTGACCTGATGGTTTTTGGGCAGACTGCTACCAACCAGCAGTACACCTCCATTCATTGACTTTGGAGGGTGTCTGTAAACAGTATATTTTATCCTGCAGGATGAAATTTGAACATTTTAACGGTGTGTTTTGGATCAGTTTTGGCAGCACATAGGCATTCCACTCTGGTATGGCCTGCCAAAGAAGCCTCTCCATTTCTAACCTTGAACTGGGTCTTTCTGCCTCCTTTGACTATTAACAGCCCTTGAGAAAAGCAAAGTGAACATTTGACTATATAGTTATAGCAGCATCCGAGGAAAAGGAATTCAGCATTCACTATATGTTAGCACTTCACAAGTGAAAGCCAAAGCCTTCTTTACAGAAAAATAATCAAATTACAACTTTTCTCAGCCTGTCTGCCTTCTAAAAGTGGTTTTCAAGATTACTGAAGAGCTCTGCAGTCAAAAGTGTCATTTTCTCTTGCCATTTTTGAAGAATGAAGCAAAATATATGCAGAAAATACCACTGTCATACAATTCAAAAGTCATTGAATAAAGTGAGATTGCTCCTGGTTTTAGACAAGTCTCAGGCTCTTTGTTGATGCTAGCAGACGTTTCAGTATCAGCTATGTTCTGCTGACAGTGGTATGAATGGTGTGAGAACACTCAGACAGCAACTTCACCTCTAGCAATTGTATATTTGCTTAAAATGTGTTTGTTTAAAAAGAGTTCTGTCAATTAATAATTCTGGATAGAAAGACGGTTTTCCCTTAACTGTGGTTCACTGCCATATCTTATGTGCCTGTAGTACACAGCTTCTAGTTAAATTGTCTCCGAGCAGATCATCTTGCACTGGAGATTGCCTTGGAAGAAAAGTTGTCTCCTGTTTATCAGTTTTTTAATTCCTGCTAAGGTACTGGGCCGCTGACAACAGAAGCCTTATTGCTCAGTACCGGAGGCCCCGGTGGTGTAGCGGAAAACACACTGCACTGTCACTGCAGAGACCCGGGTTCGATTCCCGGTCGGGGCCCCTCCCCGGGCAGATGGAGCTCGTTAGCCCTGTAAGGCAATCCATCTACGTCCTGGGGACCTCGCTGCCACCGTCCAAGCGTGCTTGGCCCCGGCAGATGAACCTCAGGATTAAAGGGTGGGCTCAGTTCCGCGCACACTGTGTCTCACCTAAAAAATCCAATGCGCAGGCTGGAAGGTGTAAAAGACCTTCCCCGGTTCTTCGTTCGCGAAGAGACTGGCCATTATTATTGCTCAGTACCATTGCCACATCTCACCACACTGTGACATTGCTGCTGTTGGGTCACTTGGGCCCTAACCATCACTACCTTTTTCAGTAGGTAACAATTTCACATGAAAAGATTTCATTCTTCTTTGACATTAAAATATGCTCCCACTCTTCCACATCCACACCGAAAGAGTCAAAATTTAGGCAGCCCATTTTTCTTTAGTGTGGCTATTTGCAGTGAAGTTGAGCTTTGTGAATGCAGAGTGACGCTACTACTGCCTTGTACAGCTGCTTACACTCACCACAGAATAACCAGAGCAAAGTTCTCCTGCCTCATCAGCAGTGAGTAGAGAGCAGTGGCAAATTGTGAACTTGATTTCTTGGCAGCAGCTTGCAGCCCTCACCTACGATTGCTTGGTTTTGGCGAAGTTCCCACTATGCAGCACCAGTTTTGACCTGATGGGAGTGACAGAGTCCTCCCCAATTTGAGAGAAAGACCAGGGATTTCATGGAGATGGAGATGAAGCACAGGGCAGGGGGCTAGTTCACCTCACTCTCCCTTCATAGCAAGAAGGGAGAGAGGTGTCTGGGGCTGGCAGAGTGACTTTTCAGCACATGGAATGCTCAACAGAGGACAGACTACTTTGGGAAGAGTGAAGTGGATCCTCTTCTTCTCAGCCATGGTGTTCCCAGGACAGGTGAGAGACACTTGAGCTAACTGAACATTTTGCTAATTCAGTGTGCTGGCTTTGGCTGGGACAGGGTTAATTTTCTTCTCAGGAGCTGGTATGGGCTGTGTTTAGATTTGTGCTGAAAACAGTGTTGATAACACAAGGATGTTTTCATTGCTGCTGAGCTGTGCTTATGCAGAGTCAAGGGCTTTTCTGCTCCTCACCCACCCCACCAGCAAGCAGATAAACAGCCAGCTGCGTGACTTAACTCAGAGGACAAACAGACTATAACACCTCATACAGAGTGGATCTTTGACTTGACACAGGCTGTATGAAGAGCACAAAGCAACTTGTGAGAGAATAACTAGTATTTCCTCATAAGATCAGGTATGACACAGAAGCCTGAAAAACAGAACAGGGATAAATATGAAAGGTCAAGAAAAAGTTCCCAACTCTTCACTTTCCAAGCAAAAACCTGATAGATTCTGAAAATATAAAAGCCCTCAGCTCAAGTCCTGGAAACTTGCATTTCACTCACAATTAAATTAGCAATTTATTTTAAAATCTGCAGGTTTTTTCCATGTTTAGGCTTCTCATGGGACCTCACACAGACTTAATAAACTATTTTGCTGTTCTGTAGGCAATTTTAGAAATCCATACATGTTTCTAAAGGTAAGAAGTTTATTTTGCCTAAACCAAGAGGTACCACCTTAGATAAAATCTGCATGAGAAAAACGTTTCTCATTTGCATTAAATAAAGAAGTCCAACATTATAACTCAGTGTAGGCCTGCTGAATTTTCAGTGTATAAAAATTAATTATATACTTCAGAGCAATTTTGCATGAGCCACTGACTTTTCTTCTTTGCAAGTGTGCTTAAACATGCAGTTGCACTGGAGAATTACATTATTAAATGTGCTGCAGAGTATATTAAAAATGGACTGCTGACGAAGGTTTGTTTGGTTTGCATAGCAATTTCCTGCCTGCCTCCTCCTTGTGATCATTGTTGTTACTTCTGTCTAGATCATTTAATGGTGTGACTGGGTGGAAGCAGGGAGGGAAAAAAAAAGAGGGGAGAAGAAATCTCATCAGGCTGATCTCTACTGACCATGCCTTTGGTCAGTAGGGAACTGGGAGTTCCACAGGAGTCATCCACCTCTTTGGGACTTTGTTCTGAGATGGTATCACCACTCTTAAGAGGTTGCACAATGCCACAGTCCTACCACTTGCTCTGGCTGTGCCAGCTCACCAGAAACCCACCGTTACATTGACACTGCAAAACACTTGGGGCGTGCACGAAGTGTTGGTGTGAGAAGGTTCCCCCACCCTGCAGCAGCAACTCCTCCCTGTCCTCACGTCTCTATCAGTGGCAATCTGGTCTAGTTGAAAGTGTCCCTGCCCATGGCAGGGGGTTGGAATTAGAAGGTCGTTTCCAACCCAAATCATTTCATATTTCTATGATTCTGTGATTTATCTGCTGGGGGACACTATGGCCTCTGCCACTGGACAGAGTGCATTAAAACAGTAGCTTTTTCCTTTTATCTTATACTTCCTACTTCCAAAAAATAGCACTCAGCGTAGTTTGACATATTGTTCAAGGGCACTTTGTACTCCTTCTCTTCCTTGAAGACTGAGAACTCTCAGACATGAAATATGAAGGAAATTGTAAAAACAGAGCAATGTGATCAAATGTGGTAGGCCAGGTTCTCAAGAAATGGAAATTGATACAATTCAGCTAAAATCCTCTAAACTTAAAACCAACTTAAATTGAACTATTGAAGATAAAGAATCTGGTCCATAGGCCAAATGCACTGTTACTTTTTAGTCTTGTGTTTGAAGTGGTTGAATGTGGAACTCTGATGAGATGGTATGTGTTTTTTAAAGATGTCAATTTCTTTGCATCATTTGTATTCCCTGCATTCCCTAAAACTCCCCTCACAATCCCATATTTCTTTCTATCAAATATCCTCATCTCTTCTATACTGGCTTCTCTCAAAGTTCTCAGGCAGCAACACTGGCTTCTGAAAGACTGTTGGAGGTGCTTTTGAAGAATCTACCCAAGAAGTATGTTGCCTCATGGTTTGGTCAGAGAAAGCACATACTCCTCAAGCTTCGGTTACTCAGATGTGAATTTGTGGACATAAGACGTGCAGACCTGAGTGCATCAACAAGAGCTCTCATGCTGCAGTTAACTACATTCAGGCATGGGATTTCTGGTCACCTACACTCCTCCATCTCCACCAGCTGGAGCTGTACTCTACACCAGATAACCATGTGTGATGGAGTGTCTCTGCATCACATTTTCTGTACAAACATACTACTTCTACATTTGCTAAAAAAAGCCCTGGAGAGTTTTTAGATCTTCTAGGTCTGTTTTCTCCTCAGTTTTACCCAGGTAGAAGATAAACTCCAGATTCAGGACAGCAGTTTGTGAGCCATTAATAAAACACAGAAGGTAACAGACTCTAAAAGCGAGTTTCAGTTTATGAAAAACCACAGTGCAAGAATGAAATTGATGCAGTGCATGTCTGAAAGACAGAGGTTGGAAGTCCTCAAGACATGATGTCTAGGGAAATCAATGCCTCCAGTCCATCTGCACTGAAACTTGAGATGCCAGGAAACCACATAAATGTCAAAATTGTCAGCAGCTGCACATTCAAGACAGGTTGCTATAGGTCTTTCATGGCTTTACACCTGAAACACTGACAGTGTGATTTCATGTGGTGTTAACAACTCACCAGCATTTGCTAGAAGTTGCAGGCATAAAATCAAGATATGGTAATAAAAATCCGAGGGACTGTTCCCAGGATAAGCATTATTCAGACCCATAGGAATGAATATGAATCGTCTTCCTGGTAGACAGAATCACAGAATCAAATAGTTGGAAAATACCTTTAGCGTCATTGAGCCCCACCATTAATGCAGCACTGCCTCATTAACCACTAAACCATGTCACCAGGTGCCACATCCAGACACCTTTAGAACACTTCCAGAGAGAGCGATTCCATCACTTTCCTGGGTGGTCTATTCCAATGCCTGACCACACTTTCAGTGAAAAAATTTTTCCTAATATCTATAGTACAACACCCTTGATGCAACTTGAGGCCGTTTCTTGTCCTTTTGCCTTCCAGTGGATTAGACAGGTTACAGGAGCCAGCACATTAGTGTTGGACATTTTGGAACGACAGATGAAATGAAAACTCTGTAGAGAGATCATGATGAAGAAGAAAGATACTCATATATTGATGCAGATTCTTAAGCCTTGTAAGTGCATTTAAATATTCTTCCTGCTGATACCTAGATCCAACAAAAAAGGAGAAAAAAAAAACATTCATTCCAATAAGATTGTAGTAACAAGGCAGTATGGAACACCTCACCCCTTATTCACATGTCAGCCACTACCACCTGTGTGAAGAATGTGCTCCAAACTATGTCATTAGAATCTATTTTTAATTACCTAGTAATTTATTATGCGACATAGCAGGCTGTGTTCTGTTCAACAGCTGATTTTTGCTCTGCAATAATGTGTTTTTATGATAAAGGATTTCAAGGTGCATAAAGATGGGTAAAAATGTCAAGATAGTTTAGAATATGAATTTAAAAATAAAATAGATGAGTAAAGAACACATTTCTCACAGCTTTGTCTTAGTAGTGTGTAGACACATTTTTTCCCTTGTCACTTGTAGGCTGACAGCATCTATGCCATATCTTCCTCTGCGAGTAGCAAGAGGGAGGTTGGAATTAATATTTGTTTAGGTCTTCTTTTTAATCTAGCTTTATATAGCATACACCTAACAGGAATGCAAAACCTCAAATCTATAAAAACTTTGGTTTTCATCTCCTTTTCCAAAGCAAGTCCTGTTTCAAATTTGTCATCACTTAACATTAGGAGAAAAAAGTGCTGCTCAGGTCACTGCTCTTTTTTGTCAGCAGCTTTAACCAGGGATAAAACAAGGAGCTTTTAGAGATGGGCTTTGCTCTGGCACCAGCCTGGTAAGTGTAAGATTGCATAGTTGAACAATTTAGCGCTTTTTTTCGCCAGCATTTTTTTTACTAAAGGTTGCTCATTTATTGCCTCTCTGCTGTTTTCTTTTTCTAGTCCTTTAGGATGGCAGGGACAGCTGGCTTCCTCCTCAGCCTCATTGCTCATGTGCCTGGGTGCGAATGGGCTTCTCTGGCTTCATGAAGGCTATCCCAATTTTGCCTTCCTGAGGAAAACGCAGTTACAGCTAGCTTTCAATGCAAAGTGCTTTCTGCTCCTCACTCTGGAAGGTGGGGAAGTTTCTATACACCAATCTGTTGGGGATTTTACATTTAAAGAATACACCTCCTGTGCTGGTTTTGGCTGGGGTAGAGTTAATTTTCTTCACAGTGGCTGGTATGGGGCTGGGGTTTGGATTTGGGAGGTGATTAGCCACTAGTAGATGGCTGTACAGGAGAGAGAAATCACACAGGCATGATAAAAGGATGTTGACTGCAGGGAGAACATGATAAAACAAGATCCAGATGGTGAGAAAACTTTATAAACAGTCTTAATTGCTAACAAAGCTGTAAACAGTACTTGTGTTATTGTATCTGTCTACATCCATCAGCTTGGAGAGAAATACTCAAGGAAACAGAGCACTGTTAATTCCTCTGTTTACTGAACTATTCACTTGTTCATAGCAGTCTGCCCGTACCTCTCTTAGAGTGCACACTCCTGGAGATGTCCCCACTTCGTTCTGCTTGCACAGCCATAAGCATCATTAAAAAACCCTTTGAAAATCCACAAAACCCCCACATGTACACTCCTGTGGCGTGCAACACCAACAACCCTTGAATTCAGCTCCACACCTCAGTTATTAGGGAAATTTTGTCAGGCTTCAAATGAAGTGGCAGTGGCACATAACGTCCCCCTGCAGCTGTCAAAGCACAGAGCAACTATAGAAGCCAGAGCTGGGGTTCCGAAGGGAGGTTTCCCTTTCAGGCCTGTGTATCTTTCCAGGCAGTAAAATGATCACAAAGAGCTCCAGAAACAGATGAAAACATAATGCCAAGCGAACAGCTTAACTTGTTCACAAGCCGTTTCCTGCATGCCATGTTAACTCAAGCAGCGAAAAAGCATCCTGCAAATTGGTCCATGTGCAGTGTATGGTCTCCTAATTGGCTGCTAAGGTTAGAAGATCTCCGATTTGGAAATAGGTAAGCTATTTGCTAGTACAGTGCTTCAAGCTTCAGGCAGCTTCAGTAAAGCCTCTAACTGCACATTTATTTACAGTCTATTACAGCAAACTTCCACAAGAAGGGGCCAGAAAGAAGAAAAAAAACCAACAAAACAACAGAGCATCCTTTAAAGCAGTTTTTGTGCCAACACTGACAAACTGCTTAGCATTTTCCACTCCTGAGGTTAAGTGCTGGGGAATGTCAGAGCAGACCAAGAAACATTCTGAGAATGTGGAACTCTTATCAGGCTGCTTTGTTTTTCTAAATTTAGCAAGCAGCCATAGAGTAACAGAGGACAAAATGCTATTTCAGGTGACTGGGCATCTATGAGACACTGAATTTGAAAAGAGAGACCTTCACTGACTGCATCCAGGGAGAATAATTCAGGTCTATGGGCAAATTCCCCATTGCTTTGACACTTGTGAATTCGTACCAGTGCTGCTACATATGATGTAGTCAGAATGATGTTTTCTTATGCCTGCTTTTTGCAAACATCAATTAAAACTAAACTGAAAATGCAGTGGTCATTTAACCCTGCTCCTAGGAATGTCTGTGTTACATATCTGTCTCAATGCAACCTAAAGTGCTGGAGACAGCAACAAAGGAGTACAGTGATGTATGCCTACATCAATGGCATGCCTCTGTCAGATTTTTTGGTGTATTTTTGTCTCTGTCATTCTGTCAGTTGCATAAACCTATTCTCACAATAATTAAAATCAAATCCTTCCTTTGCACTCTCCAGGTTGCATCACAGAATATTTTGCACATTTTTATCAACACGGCTCAAGAGCACGGATCAAATGAGTTACATAAATGCAGCTTGTGGCCAACCACTCAGGGTATTGCCAGCAAGAAACTTGTCGCTCATCAGAGGAGCGAAATATGGTATGGCCTGATTTTTCCATCCCTTATTATAAGAAGTATTTGCAAAGATAGTTCTCTTTCCTGGCAGCTGATCCCAGGAGACACAAGTTTGCAGCTTAGTGTGTTAGTGATTCCTCATTGTGTTGGTTGTATGGCAATACCAAATGCAGAGAGCAAAAGTACTGTGCATCACTGGGATAGAACCAATGAATAACAAAACATTCAGAGAACACCTCAGGTACATAATTCTATTTCAATTTATGTGTGTTCTTGTTAAAGCTTCCGCTCCAGACTTTCCCTCACTGACCACAGCAAATCTTTCTCACTGCCTTGCCCTCATGTGGTCAGATATTTTATTGTATATTGCAGAATGTCAGAGCTGTTTGACCTCACTCTTTCTGACAAGAAGCAGGTCCAGTTATAACTAGATCTGAAAGTTATTAGCACTCCATCCCTCTTCGGAGCTGATTAGAAAATTTGTGAACCTGAAGGAACCCTATTGTATTAGGAAATCAGGCCAAATTACTCCTTTCACAGTTTGGTGAGGGCTAGATTCCTAGCAGTACATTCCAGAGTAGGAAAACTGTCCTTCTTTAGCTTAGTAACTTGCTTCCACAAAAAAAAAGGAGATCTCCAAAAACTAGGTGTGCCTAGGGATGTCTGCTGGCAGCTAGCACCCCTCTCTGCAGGGGCAGGGAAGGGAGCATTCCAGGGGCATCCCAGCTTGCTCCACAACTGGGTTTGCTCTTGCCTTTGGCATAGCACACAACACATAGAACTAAGAACTGAAAATAAATCTGAGTTGCATGTTTCCATGTGTTACCTAGAGTTCCAAAAATTCTCAAAGTAACGTCTTTTTTCTTAAGATTACTCTAGATTTGTGAGTTTAAGCAGATCATGCAGGAGAGTTAGCAAACAGATACAAATCTTTAAAAATAAGAAAACACTGCAGCTGAACAACTTCCAAAAGTCAGACGAAGAATAAAAATCTTTGCCTTGTTACTAGGAAATACTCTGATTTACATGAGAGAATAAATTTCAGAGCAGGTTTGAACATGGTTCCTCTTCCTCTGATTGAACATGGTTACACCAGTCATAGACAAGCAGTAGGAAGCCAGAGTCAGGAACAACCCTGCTGTCTCTGTTAAGCTGCAGTCACTGCCATAAGGACACATTGGGCTTTAAGTAAAACATCTGGTATCCAAAGAGCTGAAAAATATATTTTGGAAAGAGACAGTAGCTCCCTTCCCAACTAGCATTCCTGTGAGTGGCTGAACAAGCGAGTTTGCTTGGCACTGTGACTAGGGCAGATAATTATCAATTTATCATCTCTCTGCTGTTGGTGGTGTCTCTGTGTCAATTTTACCTGGGAGGCAGCTACAAGTATGTCTTACCTGGACACAAGTCCAAGTCTGCACTGGTTTTGTCTTTTATAAATTCTACCATCCTTTTGGATGCCCAGTGCCTTTTTCAAAAGACCTTTTTGAGTAACAGAAATTTGACTAGGAAACTCCTCCAATGTTGGGCAGGGTGTGCACTTGGCCTACAGTGATTCTTGGGAGCAGAAGCACAAGGAAATATATCTTCAATTCCACATGCTCTTTCCCCTCAAGCCCTGGCAGAGCTGTGGAGTGAAGAGAGAACTGGAGTGGTTCAACCTGGAGAAGTCTCCCAGGAGACCTTCCTGTAGTCTTTCAGTACTTAAAGGGGGTTTGTGACAAAGATAGGTACAGACCTTTTAGTAGGGCCTGTAGTGATAGGGCATGAGCCAATGGTTTCAAACTAAATGAAGGCAGATTTAGACTAGACATAGGGAAGAAATTTTTTATGTCATGGGTGGTGAAACTCCAGCATAGATTGCTCAGAGAAACTGTGGGTGCCCTAGAAACATTCAAGGTCATGCTGGAAGGGACTATGTGCAATCTGGTCTAGTGGAAGGTGTTCCCCCTCGTGGCGTGGGGGTTGGACAGAGACCTTTAAAGGTCCCTTCCAACTCAAAGTATTCTCTGATTTTATAAGAAAATTTTCAACACTCATGGCTATCTGCCAAGAGTGGATGATAAAGTTGTTTGGCAGGAGTACATACACCTGGGAAAAAAGACCACCACCCACTGGCTCCTTCCTCTCTGGCTTGGACTCCTGCTGCACACTGCTGCAAGAAGATGGTCCTTCTACCTACAGCTAAGAGAGAGGAGGAACAAAACCTGCAGCTGTTGTACTGCAACATCACTTTCAAAGTGAAGCAAGAGTTGGACTTGGGATGAACTGACAAGATGTAGTTCTGCAGGGGTTGTGGTACCAGCTGAGGAGGGGCTTATCTCCCCCTATCTCTGCTCCAGCAGCTGCCACAGCAGTAAATCCTCCAGGGATGGTGGTGCTGGTATGGCAGTGCGGCCTCAGGACACTCGCAAGCAGTGTCCTAATAGTGTATTTGGGAAGCTACATTACATATAGTGGGACAAAGAAGCAGATCGAGGAAAAGAGAGAAAAGGGAAAATGGCTGCTCAGAAAGCCATGAATGCTCCAGGTGAGATCTGCATTTGTAATGCCAGAATGTTTAGTAACCTAGTCCTGAGCAGTTTTTCTGCACATCAGTGGTTTTTGGCTTAATGCTGATTTTCACTATGGTTTTACCTTCACTCACAAGGTTACCATGGAAACTTCTATGCCTGAGAAACTGGGAAGACCCAGCTATAGCCTGGAGAATACATGAATCAGTAAGCAGGGAAGTAAGTCAGAAACAAGCAAGGGCTTCCAATGTGCACCTTTTTCATCAAAGCAGTACCTGAAGATGTTACAAAAGGCAAGGAAGGGGCTGTACCCCAGTAGAAGCTACAAGTTACAGAAGCAGAGCACAGACTAGAATAGAAGATGCTGAACTGAAATCTAGAGAGCACGAGGAAGACATAATATTCTTACGTGAAAATGTTTCATTATTAATATCATCCTAGAGTATGATCAACACCCAGCTTTCCCCAACTTGTCCCAAACAATACTTTTGACTCTCCCAGCCTTAAGACTGCAATCAACTTCCCTCCTTTCCCAGTAACATAAATTAGTTTTAACCAGTATCTCATAAGGAAATAACTCTTCTATATCTTCCTTCTTCCCACACTGTTCTCACCCCTCCTCCTTCCTTCATGCAGTGCAATAAATCACAATTTGATTTGCTGCTTTGACCTAATATGTGCACTTGGGGATGGACTGTGTGGTAGTAATTCTTTTCTCCTAAAAGTGAGTGATACACTGTGCACAAAGAAGGGGATTCTGCCTTTGTCAGCTGCACAGCTGTCAGATATTAGCAGCAGCTCATTCCCTACTGGTCACAGACAAAAGACTGGAGAATGAGGTGCTGCACAAGTGGACTTAATTCTTTCCCTTCCTCAGGTACTTAACACTACATTTAGTATGAAAAAAATGTGGCATCGTAGTTTCATTAAATACAGTGAAATACTCTACATGATCATCTTGACTAAGTCACCGATGCTCCTAAAGTGACTAAAATGCATAAAGCATTAATCTACTTGCTTAGGAAAACATCATCTCCACATCTGACTCTCATCTGCAGCATCTATGACAGCCTTTCTGCGGGCTAGTAGTCACATGCTCACAGCCTCAGCTTTATTGAGTAAATCTTGGAAGCAGAACTGAGGACTGCACTCCTTCTTTCCTGACAACACAAACCAACCTGCTGAATGAATTGACTCCACTTCTTGGTGACCTTCAGGGGAGCAGCAGTTGCGGTATAATGCTCCCAAATTAAAACACACGTTTTTTTATCAAGGGTAAGGCACCATACAACCTTACTCTCAATGATGTCTCAGGAGACTGGAGGTTAAAATGATGCCATTTGCAATTATTCTTTGTAAGACAGAGCAGACACAGCCTGTGCTTAAATAAACAGAAAGCAATTACTTCTCTTGGTAACTAGTCCCTTTGACCACTTCATTGCCTAACAAGTTGTTATTACGATTTTATCAACTGTACTCAATCCCTTCCGGGGTTGAAGTCTTATTTTCCTTTGCTGTCCTAATGAAAAGACCGTCTCCGTCCTTCACAAAATTTTCTTTTCTCCATCTTTTTCTCAGTGCCCAGGTTTCATGTAAGTTTCATTGGGTTTTCATTAGTCAGGTATTTGCACAGCAAAGCTCCTGATTGACTTTATGCACAGGGGAGTGAGAAACAGACATTTCTATAGAAGACAACAAGAAAATTATATGTGGCACTGTGAGAAAGAGAAGTCACAGGGATTCACATCATTAGGAAAGTCAATTTGCAGCGAATCATGGTACCAGAAGAGACATAAGAGCAGGATTGCTGCATACATCAGGCCCTTACATTTCCCGAGCCTATCATAAGGCATTTCAGCAAGTCATTCTTATTACAGAATGTGTTGGAAAGGACCTTAAGATCGCTTTGTTCCAAAGCCCCTGCCATGAGCAGAGACACCTTCCACTAGACCAGATTGCTCAAAGCCCCATGCAATCTGGCCTTGAAAACTATTCTTCCTAGGTCTGACACAAATGTATAATTATTCTTAGTTTTTTCCCAAAATCTAGGAAGTCTCCATGCTATCCTCTCCTTTTCCCCCATCAAAATACTTGCTTTTGGTTTTGAAATCAATCAAAACAGGTTTGTCAAACTTCCTGTATCTAGCCATCAAACCAAGAAGCTGTTCTTCCAGATCCAGTTAGAAAAAGAAATCCTTTGGGAAAGGGACACTTTTGATACCTTCACCTTGGTTCTTTCTGCCTGTCAGCATATAGTAATTTCAGAGCTTTTGCTTTTTTCTTTCCGTGTAACAGTATCTGGCTAAAACGTACTGTGAAGTTCAGAGTTCTTACTACTGTGTTCACTATTAACAATTAACAATTGTTAATGACTACTGACTATTAACAATATTTTAAAAAATGGCAAGAAGAAACACTTTAGAAAATTCAAGTAAATCAACATATGACTAATTTTCTAGCCCAAGCTACCAAGTCACAGGTTTTACAGGATATTCCAGTAGAGAGATGAATATATACATATAATGCTTATATGCCACAGAAAGGACAGTTTGGGGAATTTTGGCAGAGATTGTCATGGAAGAAGTTTTATGTTCATCAGATGCAGAGCTGGAGCACAACTGGGACCTGGGGATCTTGGGCAGATCCCACAGGGAAGCTCTCCTGAAATTGTTAATTTGCATGCCCTGAGGCATCTTTAATTTGCAGAAGCATCAGATCAGTCTCTAAGTATGGCTGGGTGGATAAAAGGCAGGATGGAGCCACTCTGGATGCCCAACATTAGCTTCTAACGATCAAAAGGCTGCTTGCCAAGTAATTTGGAAGGGAGCTATTGCATTATAAAACTTGAGCACATCCACCACAATGTTGGTTTTTTTTTTTTAGTATTTAAACTTTTGCATGGAAAGCTGCCTCCTCTTCTTCCTGATGAAAATCAGTAAGAGTGTTAAATGACATCTCAGCACTCTGATAATTGAGACTTCCTTGAATATAAGGGAGATTTTAGATAGCTAAATACTGCTGTTCATTCTAGAAGGTAGAAGTCACAAATTTTATTAATGGACTTACACCATCCGGACAGAATATCGCATGAGATTTCACTTCATGCCTTAAGTTAACACCGTGGATTTTATGGAAATCAATACCTTCTTAAATTCTTCTCAATAAAACAAAAATTAATTGCTCACGTAGCCAAGCTCTTCTTTGTCTTGTTGCCTCCATTATCTAAACCCAAGACTGAACTACAGCAAAGGAAGTGCCTGGAGCCCATAGGCTGCTAACAGCTGGTAACATCTGCCTTGTTGCTTCTGTTTGTTCCCAATTCTGTGAAAAGAGGTGAATATGGAAAGAAAAGACAATGTCAACCATAGTAGCTAGTGGACTCCAGCTGCTAAAGCTGGCCCAGTATCCCACATAATGCCCAGCAGCACCTAATTTTTTAGTATGCAAGATTTTGTGGAAAAGTTTAAAAGATCAGAGGCTTACACTAGAGTGAAAGGAAGAAACCCCAAGCCACAGAAGGAAAGGTGTGAGCCATGTTTGCAGGTTGGGGGTCAGAGTTTTTCTGAGGGGATTCCTGAAACTGTGGCACCTTATGTCTTCAAGAATTTCATAAAAAGTCTACTTTCTTTTATAGCCAGCATTGTGGAGATTAGGAGGACTCATATATGTGCAACTCAAAATTATAAAGCAAAAAAACATTCATTATTAAAAAATCAATATGTTTTAGAATAGTTTTTAGAGGAATCACTTTTTTATTACATCCTATTGGCCTTCCCACAGGGTTTCCCTGTACAAATAAATATTAAAATAAATAAATAAGTAAACAAAAATAAACCTAGGCAGGTGTGAAGCCATTTGAATTCCAACTCCAACTATTTTATCTCCTTCCTTTTCTTCCACAGGTACAACTGAATTACAACATTATCCCAGTTGATACCACATCAAGATTTATCTGTTCTCCTTTTGATAAATGGATTTTCCCACTCCCTCTCTAGTATGCCTGGCTGGGCATTGAAAAAACCTGAAAGATCCTAAATCCTAAATCCTAAAATAGGTTGGATGGGGGCCTCAGCAACTTAATCTAGTGGGTGGCATCCCTGCCATGGCAGGACAGGGGGGTGGTTAGACTTAGATGATCTTTATTTAAACCAAAGGTCATTGGGCCTTCTAACCCAAACTGTTCTATGAACTCTAAACCGTTTTATCCATTCCAAGTGGTAGACTCTTACAGGAGTATCCTGGATTATAAGCATTATATCAAATTATCAGGTCAGAAGTATCATATTCAGTGACAGACAGCCTGTAGTTAGAGAGACCATCTCCACTAGCTTGGAATTTCCGCAGTATTTTATGTTAAATTTCCTCAGTAATTTATGTTAAATCAATACCAGGAAAAATAGTAGTACAAAAGCTTGCAGTAGCATTAGGCCATCTAGTAATTTGCAGACAACAGCAAAGGTATATTGATATTGTAATATCTGCTTCTGAACAGACATGGCATAAGTAGCTGCAGTGATTTCCAAGTATATCTGTGTTTCCAGAGTAGGGATTTTCTTATTAAATGCCTGTTCACAAGGAGGTTTGCTTGTCTGCTTGCTTGTCTCTCCCTGTCAAAATTGTCTAAGAACTTCAGATTACCTGTGTTTACAGTTCCAAAGGCAGCAAAGCAGATGGCATTTATAATTGAAAACAAGTCTAAATAACATATATTTTAAATATTTCTATAAACAACCTGTCATGACCAATGCCACTTAAGGTTCATACAGTTACTGAAAGGGACATTTCAATGTCATTGCCAGAGTCACAGAATACCTTGCCTTTCTTGTTTAGGTCAGGCTTTAGTAATTTTTTTCTACAGGCATCAATTTCCACTCATTCCCCCAGGTCTTTAATCAGCAAAACACTCACCATTAAAGCCACAGTCTTGAAACTGTGGTGCAAGCTCTTAAGAAAGGTAATCTGGCCTCTTTCGCAGCTGCTTCCCAGGGAGGTTTCAGCTCAGCTGTAGTCTGAGTGAACCTTCCCTCAGAATTTCTGCTTGCAGTTGTACCCCAATTCTAAATTCTGATTTTTGTTTTTAGTAGACACCATTTAATTCCCTCTTATCCCTTACTTTTAATAAACTTGTTTTTTTCTTTTTGGTTTGCATTTCAGCTACCAAAATTGTTGTTTTTCCCTTAACATTTTCTGTTTACAATATTGATCTACCCTTGGGCAGCTGAAACTGCCCTTGGGGCTGACAGCTGACCTTGGTAGCAACCTGGATCTTGAAAATGGAATTAGATTAAAAACTGGGGAAATATTCCTTCCTTCCTTCCTTCCTTCCTCCCTTCCTCCCTTCTTTTTACATATCTCCAACTGTCTTTCCCTATCTTCTTTTTTTCCTCAGACACACAGGCTTCACTTTCTTCCATATTACAAGGCAGTTCCTTCATAAATGTTGTCACTGGTTTGATTTTTTCATTCATCCTAACAAAATACATATTCTTCATAGCACATTATATACATATATATATAATATATATTCTTCACAACACAATCTTATATATATACACCTATATATAATATATATTTTTATACATATATATGCTCTATATATGCCCACACATATATGACTCTTCACATATATGTTACAGTCTGGTTCAGAGAGAAAGAAAAGCCAAACATGATCCTCTTGAGAGAGAGCGTGGTGCAGTATGTCCTGCTTTGGTGCATCCATCCACATCTACCTGTCCCTGGCTCACAGCACTGAGGGACACTGACACCAGAAGGGGCCGCTCTCTGTCCCCAGCCCTGCACCCACAGGCTCCCTTCTGTCTCCTGGGAACATACAGCAGCGCTATAAATCCTGCCCCGGCAGTCTGCAGGGATGCCAAGGGACGCCCTGCCTGTCCCTCACCATGGTTGTTCTTTGGTCAGGGACAGGGTGAAGGAGCCACAGAAGCCCTTTGCTCCCTCCTGCCCTCTCTGATGTGAGGACGGTGTCGCAGCCGGCACTGCCAAAGCCAACATCAAACCTCGGCAGCCCCTTCTTAATTAGCTTTTTTCCCCTCTACGTCTCCTTTTTAATGTGCAGTTCCCAGATTCCTTCACAGTCAGCTATCCCTTTTATGCCTTCTGGAAAGCAATATATATAGCGCAGGGCTATAAATAAGACTAGCAATGTCATGGTAACTATGGTAACTGCTAGGCTTCAAACACGGATGTGTGGGTAAGATTTATAGCAGGCTGCCCTTGACTTTACAGCCAGATGATCAGATGTCCTTTTTAAAATTACCCTGCTTGGAATTTGAATTTCTCACCTGACAAATTTTTTTTTTCTTTTGTTAAATGCAAAACAAGGAACTGGGGGCTTTTTTCATCTCTTTTTTTTTTTTTTTTTTAAAAAAAAAAAAAAAAAAAAAAAAAAAAAAAAAAAAAAAAGGAATTGTTGTCACAAAGAATGCCTGAAAATGGATACCTTCTTTGGATGCTGATTGCAATGACACTTCAAAAACTTTTTCTTTTCAGATTAAGGGAAAAGGCATCCTTGCTGACTGTCTACTGTAGCTAATGTGTCTTATCTCCCTCTGTGAAGGGGTAGTTCAATTCACTGCAAGAATGAAATGGATGAATTCTGATCTTTTGTGCTGGGCAGATTATGAAAGTTTCAATTTTTTAAAAACAAATGCAGCAGCTGAAATTCAAAGAAATTCAACCAGGGTCTACCGAGAGCAGTATAGTAAAAATATGCTGTTCAGTTCCCCAAGGTACTAATTTGTGACACAACTGGTAGATGAAGCAGAGGAGGCTTTCAGGTGCTTCTCAGCAGTGGCTACAGCACAGACATCCCTTGTTCTGCATCCCCAGGAACTTCTCCCTACTGTCGTTTCATCTGGCTGAAGTATGTGGCTTCAGTTTTGGAAAACACTGCACAAAAATCTTCATGGCACAGCTAACAAAGTGGTCACAGTTCTTGCATCTCAATGTAACAGACACTGCCCATGTTTGGGAGTTTTGTGGGCTGTTCAAGGAAATTGTGGTTGCTAAAGCATGCAAGTGGGACAGAACCTGTACTTAAAACTGAGAACTGGGATGAACTCTCCCTGTAAATTATATTATGATGACAAGCTACCTTAAAATTGCAGGACTCTCTGTGATAATATTGACAGTTGACTGCTAAACATGCTGGTTGGTCTGAAGCTACCTTTCCTTCAGACCACTTTGTCATGGGAGTTCCAGTGTTTTGAATTATCTCCTGTCATAAGCTGTTTTGCAGGATAAGTAGGTTTCTTTACTATAAACTTATGGCTGACCCAATAAAAGATTAAATTCTGTATTTTATATATATATATATATATTAGATATTATATATAACTGAGCAACATGGTCTAATGGAAGGTGACCCTGTAAATTTCTGTAAATACATAGCACTTTTACCTAAGTAGAATTATTGTAGATATAGTTCTTTAGTAGTTTTTATTTTACTAGTAATAAATGTTCATACTATTTTCCCCAAATTGTGTCTCTTTTGCCTGCATAAACCTTCTCTCGACGAATAGTAATTGTGTGGGGGGTGTGAAAGCAAATTGACCCAGGGCAAAACCACGACACCATGGCAGTGGAGTTGAAACTAGATGACCTTTAATGGTCCCTTCCAACCAGAATCAGGCTATGATTCCATGATCCTATGATTTATTACTCTGCCCTTGTGGAAACACTGATATCAAAGTCTGCAAGATCCCTCGAGTAATGATACTGCAATGTGTTTGGGACCATTGCTGTGGAATGGCCCAGCATTCTCCTTAATTAGTGTGGAGAGCAGGGAACGCAAAGCTCTTCAAGTTAAATATAGGCAGTCTTATGTGAAAAAAAACCTGATTGCAAAGTCAGGAGAGCAGAGAGCACTGATATGTTGCATCTCAGGAAAAGTTCTGGGAGAAGCCAGGCCAGAAATGTCAATCCTACAAGGATCCTGCCACAACTGTTGCAGTCAGTGCACAACTGAGTACCTCTCTGGGATTTACAGAAGCATCCTGTGCAAGCAGTTGGGTAGGGAGCCCAGTGAGGTCTATCTCCTCTTCACTTTAGGGGAAGATAATGGATTGTGTGTGTGGCTGGACACAGGGAATGCTGTAAAATGGCTCCTGTTCCATGACCATCAATAGGAAGAAATCTGTGCTTCTCTAGCTGAGCCTTTGGTATTAATACATGGATGCTGCTCAGAAAAAAATATGCATATATCCCAGTGTTTCACTGTCCAGTGTCTCACTGTCCCGGTGATAGTTCAGCCTGAAAAACATAGAGACAGATGTTGCAGAATAATGCAGTTCTCAGAAGGATTTGGGATGGCATCTGGGAATAAAAGTAATGCTCCACTTTTCCATAGTTTCAGCTTTGTTGACAGGCCCTGGGGAAGGGATTTTGAGGAAGGGAACAGCAACATGTGGTGTATGAATGTTTTAGCTGTTGCACAGAGTGGCTCTGCTACAAATGGATGCTCTGCTGTGATGCAACTCACATGTGTAAAGAACTCTATCCTCACTCAGTGAAGAACTCCTGATGTTTCTCAGTCCACATTAATGGATGTGTGTGAATGGTAACTCCAACTTCAGTGGATTTCAGAAACCCCTTTCACAGATATATGACTTGTGCTTTTCAGCCAGACCTGAGCCTCTGTGCTATTTTTCTTATAGAAAGCCTATCTGTAGCTCAGCATCACCTGAAAGCTTTTTGTGATGGAAAATTAATACGGGCCCATCAGAAAATGCTGCTTGCACGTATTTCATGCATATGTGTTAAAATGCACAGCACTGAGGGGGAAACCATGCGAGTCAGACTGTTTCCACTCCGTTGAGACTTGCCGAAGGTCTGAGCTTGTACAAACACACTGCAGAAATGTTTCTGTCTTCCAGCAGTGCACGAGGCATATATGTTGCCTCCAGAGAAGCTATTGCTCTGCAATTTTTGCTGCCATCAGAAGGAGGTAGTTTCAGTAGTGCACACCTCAAGCACCTGTGATCCATCTGTCAGCAGCAAACGCTCTTGAGCTGACAAAGTGCCATCAGTGAGATCCACAGTGCAGAGTGAAAGTCCTGCTTTATCAGCCCAGTGGCCCGTAACCATAGCTATAGATTTTCAATGAGAGCACGTTGGGGTGTTGAAATGACCGTGCCCCCCTTGATAAGCAAGGGCATGGAGAGGTGGCACAAGGACACAGCAAATCGATATGAGTTCTAAAACTGCTCTGCGCAGATGGTGAGCCTCGATTTGCATGCAGGGTAGCATTACAGCTATCCATTCCCGTTTTCTCCAGCAGGAGTTCTGTACCAGTAAAGTGCTTTGTCTGAAGTGCCATTCCTGGTGGATGTTAGTCAAGAATTTAGAGCCTCTTGGTGAGCTTAGATTCAGACATAGAGAAAATGGAATTACAGCATCACAGAACAGTTTGGAGTGGAAGAGATATTTAAAAGTCATCTATTCCAATACTGCGCCATAGGCAGGGACATCTTCCACTAGACCACGTTGCTCAGAGCCCCATCCAACCTGACCTTGAATGTTTCCAGGTGTGGGGTATCCTTCACATATCCTTCATTACCTTCTTTTGCAGACAGCTGTTAAACCTGTTGCTAGTACTGAACTATCAGGCTCTTACATGGTTTTTTCACTCTGGTGCCATCTCCAGATTACTGAAGCTTTTTACTGATGAGAAAACACTAGTATGCCCTTGAACTTTACAGCATGGATTTGTATTAGAATAACCTCTCTGCCACAGAGCAATTATTCCATTTGAAACCTGCTTCCAGACAAAAGCAGAAAATATGCATTTGATTTTCAGAAGTCCTGAGGTGGCCTATTGAAGGGTGACTTTGCTTGTGGATTTGTACTAAGCATTTCTTTGCATCTGTTGAAGGGAAGATCTTTTTGACAGGCTGCCCTGCACATCTGAAATACATCTGACTCTCCAGCTTTGAAGAGAGGGGCACTGTCTGTTTACTCATTTCTGTGAAGGAGGAGACGAAGAGAAGGATGGCAGGACCTTTTCCAGCCACAGTAGCTGAAGCAAAAGGAACTTTTCCACATGGGCTTTCTGGACCACAGGCTGCTGATGGGTGACATGAGTAGAAGCTTTGTACTTCCTGGGACTCCAGGAGTCAGTTAGTCCTTGCCTACACACCTTATCCCATTCCTTCATTAGTCTCTGCTTCACTTTCGGGATATTAATATGTGCTGAAACACTGCTTTATTGATGATAACAATTATCTCCTTAATAAACTGACATGATCCAGGCAGACAGATGGAAGGAAAAGTGAGAAAAGAACTAAAAAAGGGCACACAGATGACTAGTTTGGACGGGAGGAGAAAGCAGATGGTGGATGAATTCATTAGCTTAGATCAACTGTATGTATCCCCTCCTTTCCTCACAAGCTGCAGTTAACTTTTGCTGCTCATATTTGTAATCTTGCTCCTCGTGACTGGCATCTGCCTTTCATGCTTGCTTTCCTTACAGTCCTTGGAGCATGCCCACAGCAGCTCTGGTTTACCTGTAACAAAGCCTAACCACTCTCCCAGCTCTGCAACAAATTCAGATGAGGGTCCAGCCATTATAAGGCATTACTTGCTGGTTATAGCCACACTGAGCCTGTTAGTTTGAAAATACCGTCTTATGTATTGTGCCAAAAGGTTAGTGAGACTCTTAGGTACAAAGCTGGAAAGTTCAAGTCCCTCTGAAATTCAAAGAGACTGAACTGTATTTTGCTCCAAGAGCAGTCTTGTAGACTTATGAAAAATGGAGTGATACGACAATGGGAAATGGCTTGAAACTGACAGAGGGTGAGATTTAGATTGGATATTGGAAAGAAATTATTGACTCTGGGGTAGAGAGGCACTGGAACAGGTTGCCCAGAGAAGGTGTGGATGCCCCATCACTGGAAGTGTTCAAGGCCAGGATGGATGGGTCTTCGAGCAAAGTGGTCTACTGGAAAGTGTCCCTGCCCATGGCTGAGGGGTTGGACTGGATGATCTTTAAAAGTCCTTTCAAACCCAAACCATTTTGTAATTCTGTGATAAATGTATTACTTCTCAAACAATAATCCAATTACTGCTGCCCCATGCTGAGGATTTCCTGGAGCAACTGGATGAATCCAGACAACACTGAAGGGATTTCAGACATGACCCTGCCGTGGGCAGTGCTGCGACAGAGAGAACACCTGCACTGCAGGAGAAGCATCTTCCCAAGTTCATTCATCCCAATGAGACGAGCAGAATTCGGCAGAGAAGCCACCCTCAGCCACCAGCAGTGGCTGTCTCCCTTTCCCAGTAGGGACTGACTTCCAAAACATACCTTCTACTGTGGGTTCACCTGCATACACTGAGGAGTCCTTCTTGCAGCTCCTTTGGAAAGGCTCAGCACACATTCCCCAGGGTCTGGGATCCTCCTTTTTTGTGTGGCTGTCAAGCCAGTGATGCAGCCCAGGGGGGAAACTGGTCCCAAACCAAATGCAGGGATGAACTGAGGCACACTGAATTAAATGCTAAGTCAGTAATTAAGTTAATTGAGCTTTGGATCTGACCCATAAATAGCTTCTGCTTCTTAGCATGATGATTTTGCCTGTTGCTAATTTGACTAATTAATTTGACTAATTCTACGTGTTGTAGAACTGTTGGTATTGAGGAAACAAATGTTTAATTTAAAAGCTAATTAAAGAACATCAGGCTGCGGTCAAAAAATGCAGCCAGATGAAATGAGTGTTTGCTGATCACTGAGTTTTCATCATTTTCAGTGGAGGAAGGCAGGTTTGGTAATATTAAGAAAGAGATCTTGTGAGGAGTACAAAAGATAAATAATTTCTGACTGACATAACTAATCTTGACAGGTTTTTATCAAGCCTTTGGTGAAGTTCTTCTCTTTCCTACAGTAAGCAATTAGGATATTAAGTTTCCACCTTGTCTAAAAGATTTCAGAATTTGTGGCTCAAATTGTTCAGAGTATTTAAATATAAGTGATGTCTAGCCAAATACTTTAAAGGTAGCCATAAAAGGCTACTCTGTGAGGATACTATGTTTAGATTGGATTGCTTTCTATAAGATTGGAATTGCCTCAGGGAGTTTCATTTTGGGATTTCATTAGAAGGAGGATATAGGGATATTTTGTACATGTGCATAGTTGTATATGCTTCTTACTTTGCAACATGCTGCACGTGCACATTCTCTATAATTAGCTACAGCAATAAACTCTGCAGCCTACATTGCCTCTCCAGCTCTTAGTATCCATCAAACCAATTACCAGCAGAAGTCAGAAGAATGCTTATGCTGCAGTTTGCAGAATTTATGTTTTCAGGTTGCCAGTGTAGGGAAGTTTGTATTTAGCATTCACCTCGAGTATGTACACAGTCACTCACTGGGATAAACTGATGAACAGGTAGACTTCCTTCACCTGGAGCTGCCACATTAATCTTTGGTCAGTCAGTGTCACTGGAGAGGCAGCAGGGCCCAAGCCAAGGACAGGTTTCTGGGAAACTCACTTGTTGCCGTTTATGTCAATAATCGCAGTGTTTGTAAAAGCCTGTCACTCAAAGAGCTCATTCTGATTTAGAGAACTGGGCTTAATTTGAGGTTAGAGACAGAGATCTGTTCGTACCACCTACCCTTCAGAGACTCATCTGCAGAACATGTTCCCATGAGGGGACTCTCAAAAACTGGTGTAGCCACAGAAATGAAGAAGCTAAAACCAAAGTGGGGAAGAAATAAACTGCCACGTCGCTTCAGTGTGCTACATGGTTGGGAGTGACTCCTGCTCTGCCCAAAGACCTCTGGATACTCTTCAAATGACTCATGGTAGGTGTCACTAAAATAACATATTTCCCCATTTTATTTTGGGGTGGTAAGTTATCTCCTCACCTTTGTTACCTATCCACACCTATACTATTGGGTCTGCCATGGGGTCCTCACAACATAGCTGAACCTCACTGGTTTAGTTGTTGCTGTTTTTTGGTTTGGTTTGCATTGTTTTATTTTTTCAAACTGATAATCTGGAAGGAAAAAAAATAAAATTAAAAGGGCCAGTTGAAATTTTTTTTTTTTTTTGCAAATTCCTTTGCTTTCTTAAATGTTCAACCTGTCCGAATGGGAATACAAACCCAAAAGGATCTAAAAATTGCAAAACCTCTTTCAGCTGCAGAGGGATTGAGATGGGCATCAAAGTAACTTTTCTTGTAAAGTTTGGATTTTTGACAGGATGTGTTTTCAACTGAAAAAAAAAAAAAGTATTTACCCTGATAATTACCAACCATCGAAGCACAGCAGTGGTGGACGCACATTCTGGTAGAGAGCTGGTATCCTTTTCTTAACCTTCTTCTTTAGCAAGCACACTCTGAAATTGACATGGTTACAACGCACTGTGATGAGCAGATCCTACCAGGGATCTTCCTAGCCACTACTTTCTTTCATGGCTTTGGAGTGTTTTCCTTGACATGACAGAATCCTTGAGACCCATCAGGTGCAGGTTTCACTTGTCTCTGAAATTAGGTTTGAGTGCTGCTCTCTGAGTATCTGAGCTTTAATTAAAGAGTTTGCAGAAAAGCTGGAGAGGTCACATTAAGGACACAGAAGATAGCATTTGAGGCTACAAAAATCCATTAAGATGAGATACTTTCAGTAATCTGCCAGATTCACTTTTCAAAAAGGAGTCTGATCTATGACATGATTGTAGTGGAAGAGCACCTTTGTGAGGAATTATTCCTGTGTACTGACCTTGCCTTTGATATAGAAGAGAAATGTATATTAAAAAAAAAAAAAAAAATTCAATTTCTGGGAGTTAATGTCCATTCCAAATGAAAAAAATAGGACATTTTGAAATGGAAATGACAAATAACTCAATTAAAACCTGATGCAGGACAGGGAAAAATATTTGTCCTCTCAGCAGTGTTCAAAAGCTAGAAAAATTATTTCCCATGCTACTTGGAACAGTGCAGGTCAGAACTACTCAGGGCCATGAGTTCTGCTTGGAGATTTCAGATGCTATTTTAATGCTACTAATGAAATATAAGCTTTCTTCAACTGCATAGGTGTTTTTACTGTTCCAAGAAAAGGTATACCTTAGCAACAGCAAAAAAAATTTAGACTGTCTAACTGATACTACTGAGGGAATAGATTACATTGTTTAATAGCTTTGGGAAGGCGCTTTTTTTTTTCATGCAATTTCTTTTGAGATGAGATTCTTGCAAAGCAGTGCTTCAGAACTACAGAGGATGGAAAAGCTGTGACCTGTCTTTACAAAAAAAAAAAAAAAAAAAAAAAAAAAAAAAAAAAAAAAAAAAAAAAAAAAAAAAAAAAAAAAAAAAAAAAAAAAAAAAAAAAAAAAA
>NW_020955230.1:500943-655604 GCF_003031625.1 Empidonax traillii | reverse complement strand
TTATTTGTTAAGATTTTCAGTGTCAAATACAGCATTCAGATACTCTTTCTTCTGTTATCAACAATGGGAACTGGGGATGAAGGTGGCCTAGGAAGTTTTACAACTCTCCCTTCTCTTTCACATTAGGGCTGATGTCCTGTCAGACATAGCTGATGCCTCATTTTTCTGCCTTTGCATCTTGGTGGGAGGCAGATGTTATACTGTAGTCCATTTGTGATTTTTTTTCATAAATCACAGTAGGGAGGAGTGTTGGTCATGATTATTGATCAACATAATCAGCAGCTTAGATACAGAGATTTGGGGGCATTTCTAATGCCACTTGTAGATCAACACCAAGACGTCACCGTTTAGGGTGTTCAGTTATGCTGTTGACATCAAAACAGAAGCCAGACCCCTATTAGTATAGAAGCTGTCATTAAGAGCTTTCTTAGCAATTCAGAAGCCCTTTTATCTGTGATAGTTCTTTGCAGCTTTGTATTTCTGCAGCTCACATATCCTCCGGCCAGGCATAAGGATGGCCATAATAAAAACAGAAGTGTAGCAGGTCACGTTTCTACACTTTAGCCTAATGGGATAATTTAATGTGCTGTTAATGGCTATAGATCTCTCCCATCCTCCCTAAACACAGTTCTAACAATGTGAGATTTGATGTAACAGAAGCCTCTGGTCTGGTCCTGTTATTTCTATTTATGGCTTGCTTTTGCCACTCTGCAGAGTGTAAAATTCAAGATTAGTTTGAGATTAGTTTGGATAAGCACGAATACATCACAGAGATATTTTAATTGCTTCTTTCTGCTTCCATTGGTATTCAGCAAAAAAAAAAAAAATGTTGAGAATTCACATGTAATATTTGGGTGAAGCCTTGAAAGCCAACTCTTCCAAAGATCATTCACTGCAAGGCAGCTTCCACTTGAAAAATATTATAGCTTCTTTTGGGATCCTAAGCCTTTGACAGGAATGAAGTATTTTTGGAGATCCTGTTTTGTTCTGTTTTTATTTTGAACACATACTAGGAAAGATTTTATTAAAAAAAAATTTTGCCATAATGATGAGCCATTAACATCTATTTTATTCTTCTGTTCAATTTACACGTGAGGTGCACATAAGGCATTAAATCTAGGATTACTAAGCAAATTTTAGGTTTGCTTTTTGTACCATAACTCTTGAAATTCCTGATCACTTCTAGCTTTTCTTGCATGCTTCACAATTCTTTCCATGTATACATAAGCAAAGTGCCAAACATTGAAAACCTGTCCCTGTTCAATCTAGCCTGTGGCAACAAATTAATTATGAAAACAGAAAAAGGCAAATATATAAAACAATATCCATTCAACAAATCAGAAACATCCAGCTGGCGACAGAAATGCAGTGCTGCTGAAAGGGGAATGACATGTATGAAAAAGACAACATAAATTATTTTCTACCTATGTCTGCAAAAAGACTACATGAAAAAAAACATGCACTATTTCTTGCCTGAATTTCAATTGAAAAATATTATCCTTACAGATCAGATGTGCTAATGAGACTTTCTATTTTTTACACAACTGTTTGGGATTCATGCCTTTTAGCCTCATGTCAGTTCTTTGAAGCTTGTGCTGTTCCCCTTTTTGAGCAGAAATTACCTTACAGCAGGGAGGACAAGCAATGTTTGCTGACAAGAGCCATCACAACTGGCCCACGAAGATCTGGGTTTTGCCCAGTCAGGGATAATTCCTTTTCTCCCAGATGGGGTGAACAACTAAATGACTGGGGGAAGATCATCCAGTCCTCCTGGGAGCCCTCCAGAGAGGTGAAGGACTCATGAGGAAGCTCTTCTGGGGAGACACATTTGAAAAAAAAAAAGGTGGATCAGGGTATGGTTGAGAAGGCAGATTTCCACTGAGTAGGCTGATGAAAGGGGTTTGATATGGTGAATTTATTTTCCTTGGAGAAATGATGCTGAATGTTCAAAGGGAAGAGTTCAGGCTGAGCTGCAGAATGCCTTTCAAGACCTAACATTGTCAGTTACATTTACCTGGTACTTCTCATGAAAAAAACATAAATGTTTCTCTCTTAGACTGAACCCTTGTTAGGTATGTAGGCAGCTGGGAAGGGTTTCATAGCCAGAGCTTCTTCATTTATTTCTTAGCTTCTCCTCTGCATATCCTTACTATGGTATAAAGCCTTCTGTTTCTGTAAATTTGGATTTACAGTGCTATAAAGCATTTCTAGTCTGAAATAAGGCTCCTCAATATAAGTTAAGTTTTCTCTTTTTTTACCTTCAATGCCACTGTGTAGCGATATTTCTGCATAAGCTGGGAAAATGGCTTGGGCAAAATAAATCTTGACCTTGTAGATGGTCTCAGAGAAGCTGTGCTGCTGACAAAGCATCAGCAATGACATGGGCTCTCCCGGAGTCCATCAAAGCTCCTGCGTGCCTGTTTAGATTCCCTTCCTTGCACAGAAATTCAAATATAGGGAAGGGCTTGAATGTCCATCTGATGGAAGTGCATCTGGGGTCCAGACCTAGGAAGTGGTCCTAGGCTCTCATGTCCTGCACATCATCCCTGAGGAACTGATCATGAGGTGGCCAAACTCTGATCTCTTTAGGGCAGTAATCTCACCATGGGATGCTAAAGATCTGCTCCAAGCCTAAAAGCTACTAAGTCACCTTCACATTCTTGAAGAGCCCCTGTAAGCCTAAGATGGCAAACATGATGTGGGTCAGGCCACACTCTGTAAGAGGTCAGTGAAGTTCATTTATATATGTCCTTTTCTTCAGAAATTAGGTCAACTCTTGCTTGGTTTTGCAACCAGCACTGCTCAGGAGAGCAAAGGTGACAGGTTGGTGCTGGCCAAAGTCAGAAATTACCTGTTTCTTGAGCTTGTTTTCCACCTTCTAATTCATGAACCGGGTTGCCCTTGAGGTCAGATAGGTTATAGGCACACTGGCCTGGAGCCACAAAGTATTTAGCAAAGCAGAGAATTGAACTAAACATATAATTTGGATTATTTTTACCTTCCCAAACCTTAAATTGCTTTTACTATCATTTCATTGTTTACCAATATCTTTCAAAGCAGTCTGTAGCACTGATAAGCTATGGCTTGTACTCAGCAGCTGCTGCTGAGAACAGCCTGTGAGCTCAGGCACGTGTCCATGGCACACCTCACCAACTGACAAATGTATATGCTGTCACGTTTGTGTTTAATTATACAACTCTTCCCCATCCCCATCTGCACAACTGAGGAGCGCTGAGACCAAAGGTGATGAGGAAAGGAAAACATCAATTTGGCAGGGGAAAACGTATGAAGACTTTCCAAGCTGCTGAGGCACAAATTACTCCAGCTAGGGTGTGATGGGGCATTGATTAGTAAGGTGTAGCAAGTGGAGTTTTAGGTAGAATAACATCTTGTCTTCAAATGCCAGAGAACGGAAACAATCTGTGTATGAGCAGTGTGGTAAAATGGAAAGGTGAAGAGCAATACTAAAACCCCCAACATACAGTTGATGGGAAATATAAGGAATGTGGGTATATCCATAGAGTTGTGGAGCTGAAAACGGCTGAGGGTGAGATGAAGAACACAGGGTTTAGAGATTTCCTCCTTTGGTGACTTTGGAGCTGCTGTTGCCTGATCTCTGCTCTCTACCAGACCAAGGCATCCAAATAATTACACTCTCTGTCTATGATCTACAGTCATTGATTTTTTCAGAAAAAAAAAAATAAATTCCAGAACTCTGACAAGCTTTATGATTTCTTCCTGTCAATCGGGGTTACAACTGAAGCTCAGTGCCAGCACTTCCAAAGATAAAACAAAACCTTCTAAAATCAAATAGGTTGCATAAATAAAAATTTTAAAGCTCTCCACCTGAAAGCTCTCTACTTCCCTTTGTAGATGTTAAGCTTAATGCTTTTGTTGAATGAACAAGGAAAGCAGACATTCACATGAAATTACCTTCTTTCAGGAGCTTGGAATTTAAGATGCGCAACATAAGACAATATTAAACTTTCATGAAATGTGTTCATTAAAATGACTGAGATCCGTTTGTAAATAACTAGCTCCTTCACCATCTGATGTCTTCACAAGACTTCACAATCTGATGTCTTTGTAAACTTTGACAATCTCTTCCCCTCCATTCCTCCCTTGTATTTGCAGGGCTTTATATATGCTCCTTCTCACATAACTTAATATTCCTCAATCCCTATAAATATTAACTGGCAGACTTTGTACAGTAGGAGATGAAATGTTTACCATTCACATCAAAGGTAGTCAATTCATGACCCATTTAGGTTGAATCCCTGTCGGGGGTGTAGGGGAAGGAAGAAAAGAGGAGGTAGAAAACAGTCCTCTGTGAGTGCTGTTTGAGCACATGTTTATGGCAAAACCTTTGTTGCCTACACAAACGTATTTGCATATCCATAAGTAATAAGAATTAAGATGTGGGCTCTGTTTGAACTCCTCTTGACACTTGATTTTCCTTTGACAGATGGGTCCTAGTTTGCACACTATGTTCACCAGTATTTGAATCCCCAAGTCACTTCAACAAAATAGCTTGATAACTGCTTTCTGAGTGTCTTCAGCTCCAGATCTTTCAACAGAAATAATTATCAAAGATAAATCCTCCTTCTGAAATCTGTGTATTTCAGGGACATCAAATTAAATGTTCATTAGTGTCTTTTATGTTCTGGTGGCTCTGAGAATTGCCTGGGCAGGGGAATGTGTCTGCTGTGTGCATGGGATGACATTGAGCAAGTTCCTGCATCTCCTCGTGTTAAGGGCTTTTCTCCCAAAATTACAGGAAGGGAATAATACTGATAGCTCTAATAACTGTTGAGGGCAAATGTTCAAGAACAAACCAAGTATAGTTGCAGAAAGAGCAATCTTACTAATTTACCATTTACATCACAGTTCGAGCAAGTAAATAAATGCCAAAACAGAATAAAAACCAGAAGGGTGACTTCAATGATTTCAAAACAAATCTATGGCATTCTTTTTCAGCCTTTAACAATGTAGATTACAGTTTGTATCTGCTTTTATCATTCAACTTGCACGCACAGTGCAAATGAATGATATATGAAGAATTCTGTTTTCTCCAGAGCGTCTTTCCCAGCAATTTTAAATAGTATTTGAGGTACCTAGACTTAAAAATACACCAAAGAATTACAATTCTCGACTTTTTAGATAGTCCTAGTTCAGCATTACATGAAGGAAAGAAAACATTTGCTATGATTTAGATTCCACCTTTGGTTAGGTGGGTGTTAACTAAGGTATTCCACTGGTAGGCAGAAAAAGCATTTCTCTCACCAATCTGGGTAGCACCTTTTTTCCCTTGAAACCACTGAAATTTTAATCCTTTAACACCTAATTTTGTGAAGGAAAATTCAATTCCTTACATTTTTAACAAATTTTAAGTCTGAATCTTTCAAATAACTCTATTTTGTAGGGCGTCAATAAACATGAACAGTGAAAGTTTGAAGAGAAGGAGACATGGAGGCACTCCATGCCCAGATTCACACCTTTGCCTCATTTTCTACCACTGACAAAAACTAAATTCTTTACTTACCTCTCAAAAGCTAGTACACGGCAGTTACTACCTGTAAGCAATGGTGCCTTGTAATGTTCCGAAGAGGTGCAGAAACATATGGCATAAGACTGACAGGTCTTGTTGTTGAATAATAGTGTGATTTTATATAAAAAAAATGTATCTGGCATTCATGCCCTAATAATAGACAGAAGTGTTTCATCATACTCAGTATATCGCCCTGCAGTGACAGTCATTAAATGCAGTGGAAAAGCCTTCCTATTCCTCCCAAGTAGAAATGGTTCTAAGAAAGGACAACATGTTACTGGAGATAAAATAATACTGTTGCAATCTCGATTACCTCCTCTAGTAGTCCTGAATTAGATCATCACAAATTTCGTTTTCTTAATAAATTTAAGGTGTAATCACTCTAGCACTATTCATTTTCTTTTTGCTAGCATGAAACTACTATTTCAAATCTTTCTTTCCTACCTGCCTCATGTCCCTTTTGACACTAGAAGGTGGTGGATATTACATTGGGGTGTGATTACAAAGAAGTGGTTGGTCAAAACACCTTGTTTGGTAAACAGTTGCCAGTTTGCAAATGAGGAATTGATGGAATTCTCAGTGCTATGGCTCATCTTGTCCTCCAGAACTAATCAATGCTGTCAAGACAGTGCTGAGGGTGCTTCTCAGTGGCAGGCAGACAGAATATGTGACACCAGTCCTGAAGCCTAAGGTGCTGTGTTCCTGCCCGTCACTTTGCCTTCCTCATCCTCTCCTCCTTTTAGTAAGCCAGGTGTCTGTCACTGACTTGGTGCTCCTAAGAGACCTTGTAGCCACACAGTAGAACAGCTGTAGAAAACCTTTGCCTGCCAGTGAGCTGCCCAGTGTCCAGGATGTTCCTGCTGCCTGTATAAATGCAAGTCAATTCCAACTCATGGTAAAAGCTCAGCTTTGCTCTTTAGTAAGATCTGGGATGGACAAAAGGACTGGATCTGAGTGTATATGGCATCTGCCTCCACTCCACTTGCCCCCTTCAATGTTAATCCTTTGCATTTTCTCTCTCATTCCCTGCCTGTTCCTCTACTCCTCTTTAACCAATAATCAAAACCTTTCTGAAGTGTGTGAATAAATCTGATCACTACTTGGGTTAGGATTGTATGCAACAACTCCAGTATCCAAATTCTTTATATTCATAACTTGCAAATTGGTCCCTTTACCCTGATGGAGCTATGGGGATTGAGACCCTGGGAATCTGTGTCTGAAGGTCTGAGGAGACACTACTCTGGGGACACTGTATATATTAACTGCTATTTTTGGTTCTGGTTTGTTTGTTTGTTTTGACTTTGGGGTTTTGTGGTTTTTGTTTGTTTGTTTTTGTTTGTTTGTTTTGTTGTGTTCTCTTTTTGTAAATTGGCATTTCATATCCATTTCATTTTAGGGCCAAAAGGAACCACTTAACTCTTTGCTCCCATTGATATTGCCCAGAAACAATAGTCTTCTGTCTCTTTGACCAGCTGATATTTCCTTTCCACCCTTCCAAGGCCCTGATTCTCTTCTTCCAGGCAGAAACTATTGAAGAGTTTCAGGCTTTTCAAGGCTTAAAATCTAGATTCACATCTTGACTGGATCCTGTTTTTCTGGTGTCAGAGAACATTTTCTGGGTGAATGATTATCTATCTAGTAGCTGTAAGGGTTCTGTTCATCCTTTGATCTGATCATCTGAAGTCCTCTAATGATTATGGTTCTGATTAATGACCTCTGACTCCTACTGTCTGAGACATGTGTTCATAGCAGGGCCTCTTGAAGTTTCACAGAAAAATCTGACTGCAATGACACTTTCTTTTAAAACCTTGAGGTGTTATAAAGTGGTCAGTGTCAGGTTTTGGTGCATATCCTGAAACTGTTGTAAGAATCAATGTTTGGAAGAACCTGCTCTGCTCAGACTGTTGAGCAGGGGGTGTTAAATTTCTGATAGTTGAGTATGAATCACCACTACTTGTGACTGGTCTGTAGGACCCTCCTGTAGTACCTCTGAGATACTACAGGATATTCTACACATCCTTGTAACACATCTGCCCATGTACAGGCAGATAGTTCCTCTGGACCTAGCTGTTTGCATCTGGCCCTTCAAGAACACAAGACTGTGTCTACTTGTGAAATATAAGTATTATTATGATGCTTGGAGAACTGAATGTGATCCCTTTGAGAACGGAAAAAGGAATCACATGTATATAACGACTGCATGAACTGAACATTTTTCCTAGTATTTCTAAATTCTTCTAGGCATTCTAAATTTCATGGAGTCAATTCAAGGGAAAAATATTTGCACCTGACAAAAAAACCTATACTCTGTGCAATTTCATATTGCTGTATCTTGTATTAAACCTAGCACGGCACAAGCTGGGAATGAAAACTGAGTAGTTGGCAGGGGCAGTGCATAGTTTTTATATTTCTGGTAGAGGAAGCATTTTTTAACTGAAGAACAAAATTTCAGTGGAGACAAATTCTCTTTGTTTGCTCCTCTCTTTCCTTCCAAACATTGTAGATGACCCTCTTAAATCAAGGAATTACTGGAGTGGATAAGGCAGGTCTGTTTACACCTTAGAAATACCCCTGGAAGTCCCTCTAATCAAGTCAAAGGTGTACCCTCCTCCTTAATGCACAGCCTGCAAGTCACAGTATGACCAAATGTACCACAGAAAGCCTAGAGAGGCCTTGCACGTGAAGCTGTTTCTAGAGGACACAAGTCTTTTCTGTTTCCTTCTTGTTCTTTGGGTCTCTTAAGAAATACTTTTGTTGTTGATTGATAGGAAAACTGACCTGTCAAGACTTTATGATTTACCTTCTTCTTGATACTTAGACTGCATTGGTCACCTCCACAGAGCAATAGGTGGTTGCTGGCTGCCATCCCAAGTGCTCTGTAGCTGCAGTTCTTCCTCTGACTACACTTTGATTTGACTGGCAAGTACTTCTCACCTCTACACAAATGGTATGAGTGCGTAAATACCTCTGAGCTGTCAGTTGTTTTTTCTTTAAGATTCCATTAATGGAAAGATACAAACCTGTAGGAGTGGGTCCAGAGGAGGCCACGAAGATGCTGAAAGGGCTAGATCACCTCTCCTATAGAGACATGCTGAGACAGTTGGGTTTGTTCATTCTGGAGAAGACAAGGCTCCGGGGAGACCTTAGAGACCTTCCAGAACCTGAAGAGGCTACAAGAGAGTAGGAGAGGGACTTTGGACAAGACCATGCAGTTGTAGAACAAGGGTTTATGGCTTTAAAGTAAAAGAAGGTAGATTTAGATTAGATATTAGATGGACTTTATTATGGAGATGGTGAAACACTGTCACAGATTCCCCAGAGAACCTGTGGATGCCCTACAGCTGGAAACATTTAAGGCCAGGTTAGATGGGACTTTGAGCAACCTGGTCTAGCGGGGGGATTGAGATGATCTCTGAGGTCCTTTCCAAACCACTTTATGATTGTATGTTTAATCATTATACTGTTGTCAGGGTGGCAATCCATGCCTGGTGATGAACTGGATTGGTTCTGTTTCACCCTGAAAGGGGAGACAGTCAAATGCATGTGCTTTATTTAATAAGGTCACTGACTTTTCTCCTTTCTTGTCTATGATTAACCAAAGCAGCCTTCCTTCTTTTTACACAAGACATTTTGTTGTCTTTCACTTCTATAGTAAATTATAAACTGCAAAAACTCCAGACTGGTTTTTTTTTTTCCAGCCAAAGATGCACAACTGACTTTGAAAGGATGAGAAAGGAGAAACTATAGATTTACCGTGAGTCACTTTTATGGTTATCATTATTTTCAGACACTGATGTGGTCAGTCCTCTGGGAACCCTGTGTTGTGAAGACCCCATACATTGCTCTGTTTATCCAGGAAATACCCATGGCCCTGGCCATAAGTCTGAGCAAGACTGGCTGTAGAGCCAGACAGGTTGTGGAGCTGGCTTGCACTGACACAGGGCAAGATTGGGATTACAACCTTCCCAAATCCAGGTATCACAGCTGCAGATAGCAATGCAGAGGGCAGTAAATCTGTAATGGTTTATAGGAACTACTCTCCTAGCCTTTTCCTTCCTTGTAATGTTGTTGCGGAGTTTTTTATTGTGTGTGTTTGGGGTTTTTTTTAAATTTGTTTTAGGTTTTTTTAATAAAAAAAAAGTTGATGCCAGGTCAGTCATCACTCAGATAATTTGTTGAAGCAGGAAGGAGGCATAGAGGCTGGCCTTCCTGCTGTCCTGTTGTGATGAGCACTTGCTGACAGAATGAGGTTATTTTCAAACAGTACCTTCTAAGAAATTATTGTTCCAGCTTCATTTCCAGTTGTTAAATCCCCAGACTCCACAAGCAACATTTCTGGAGCTCCATTTCTTATGCCTGACAGAAAATCTGCTTTGTCAAAAGAGCAAGCAGGTTAATATCAAAACTTGTAAAAGGAAGCAGTTACCCTGAATGCTCTTGTGAGTGTGATGCCACACATGACCTCTTTGATTTAAAATTACCTAAAGCCAGATTAGTTCAGGCCCCAGATTCCTGACCCACCAAAGTGACCATTATGACTCCTGCACCTAATTCTGAGCTACTAACACAAGTACCACAGTTGTACTTAACAAAAATGACAGATGACAGTGCAATTAAACTCAATAATTTCATCCCTTCTTAATAACCTACTTTCTAGAGAGCTGCCCTACAAACTTCAGAATAATTTTAAACTTCAGGCACTGTGCTTCTGCATGCTGATCTTGCTAGGCTGAGCACACAGAAACAAAGAAATTCATCTTGGCATTTGTTCTGATGTAAAGCTTGTTTCTTGGAGGTATCACACTTGCCTTTGAGCTCTGCAGTGGAGTCATGAGGAAGCAGATGAGCACAGAAGGGGAAGCTCCTGTGCAGGAAAGAGGTAGAGTGAGCAGGGGGAGATCAAGTCCTTGGCTGATATAAACACAACTCATTTCCAGTTAGTGGGAAGTGATTTCCTTGCTAAAGGGCTTTTAAAATTACTCCTATGCTGGAGAAAAATCAGTGTCAGGCACTGGCTAATATACCTGACAACTGTTGGTGACCCTAATGTTGGCAGGTCAGGCTTTTCAAAGCTGCTCCTGATACTTAAGAGACTTGTACAAACTGAGGCCTTTAAGGACTTTTTGCAGCAAATCACTACTGCAAATGACTGTCAGCTTGTACTGGGAACCATGAAATGACAGGCACTGGAACTAATTAGAAGGCAAAGATGGTGGGATGGCAGAGGTGTACATCTCTCAGCCCTTTCCTTGAGCAGCATCTGAATGCAGAAGAAGGACTGGGATTGGGAATTTGGCTTTGCGGGGGTGTGCAGCCCCAGGTGCTGCCAGACCCAGAACAGGCATTTTCATGGTGTTACAAGGATATTCCATTTGGTCCCTCCAGGTAAAGGGATGGACTTCTCAGTACTCCTGAGGCCGAGACCAGGCTCCACTGCAATGGTGACATATGGAGCTATGGGTTTTATTCACCTTTCTTGCTCCAGTTGCCATGCCCAAGTGCAGGGCTGACGGACAGCTACCCCCAGACAGCCCCACTCACGCGATCTGCAGACCTTATTTTATCCCTTTTCACACTTCTTAACCCTCCATTTCACCACCCTTGTACCTTCTTATCTCCATCTCAGTTTCCTCCCAGATCAACAACCCACCTCAAATTGTTTTTTTTCCCCACAGACACCAATTTTGGTATTTCTGATACTCTTTCCTGGCTAATCTATGTCTAATGTGATATGCCTGATAAGTTACCTGGGTATGGCAGCTTTTCAAGGTCTGTGGAGTTTGGCCATGTGTCATACAACTCCAGCCTACCTATCTGTTAGATTTACCCACCCATCCTTTGTGGCACCACCTGCCAGTGTCTCACACTGCTATTTTTTATGGAATCACAGAACAGTTGAAGTTGGAAGAGACCTTTAAAGACCATTTAGTCTGATCCCCCTGCAATAGAAGCAGGAACATCTTCAACTAGATCAGGTTGCTCAGAGCCCCATCCAACCTGATTTTGAACATTTCCAGGGATGGGGCATCTGCATGTCCAACAGTTCCCCCACATTATGTCCAATATTTTTCCATGTCCTGATCAGTTTGTATAACCTCTGACCAGAGATCAGCTTGTGCTCCCATCATTTTCCTGCAGCCCTAACAGTGATTTTTAGTATAAGTCTTATAGCATGTGTCTAAATATCTTAGCAAGCACACTCAAATGCTCATCCTGAGAGATCAGACTAAAATGCACTTAGAAGTTTGTGTTTTGCCTCTAGGATAAAGAGGCCCAGGGATACACTGACTGACGAAGAGGTCCAGGGATACATTATGATCAGAAAGACTTGCTCAACTCCTGAGTGCTGCTGGCCTTCAAGATGCAGTTGTAGTGTGAACGAATCTAATCAAGTAAAAAATCATTGAAGTACAACCTCTGACTTGCACAGGCCAAAAGATTCATGTTTTAAAATGTCACTAATAGATCAAAATTAGTTGTCTACCTTTTGGCACAGAGTCTGCTCACACTCTGCTCAATTCCAAAAACAGAATACATGTTTTAAAACAACATTCAAAAGTAAGAGAAGTGATGGAATAGGAGGGACTAGCTTTGAGTACTAAAATAGCATCCTATTGAGTATGAATGTTACCTGAAGAGAAAGTGCAGTTCAACACGTTTGTACAAGAATGAAGAAAAACTAATGTAAACTGAAAGCACAGGAAGATATACTGGGGAATATCTTGCATAGCTTGGTTAGAAGATAACATCTAATTCAGCAAAATAAGGGAGGCAAGATAAATATCTGTGAGTTGATAATATATACATAGCAGGGTTACAAATTTAGCTAAATTGGCACATCTTAATTTAGCACAAACCTAATTCCTGGATCTGCGTCTCAGCTAAAACTGAAACTGCCTGTAATTTTTTGTTTGTTTGTTTCTTTTTATTCTTTCATATTCTATGTGGAAAAACAGAGTTTATTCTCAAGGTACTTGAGTGGCAAACAATTTGAGTTCAAGCAGTGTCCAAACAGAGGGTGTGTCCTAATTTAAGACAACAGGTAAAGAGCACTGGAGAAAACTGGGCTGCAGTGTACATCTTGCTGTGGACTGTTTGTGTGGAGCACTGGTTTTAGGCACACATCTGAAAAAATATATAACATCTACATTTAGGTGCAAAATCTATTTTGTTCATCTCTTCCTGCACAGGTAATTATGAAGTTGCTGTTAGCCATATGGAGATGGTATCTTCTCTCTTGTTAATAGGAAGATGTCAGAAATTTTAAGAAAACTAAAAGAACCCACCACCAATAACAACAAAAAAACCCTCCACCGTAATATTTGAGGCCCATAAACTCCTCAAATGTGCTAAGAGAACAGCTAAGTTACTGCAGTTACTACCTGCCTACACCCACCCAGCTTGAGCTTGCCCGCCACTACACTTCATTATGCAAGTGTAATGTGCTATCATAAACCCACAGATCATTTTCCCAAACGTAGGTGTATCATACTTTATCAGCAGCCTTGTATGTATATGCAGATGTAAACATACAAAGATGGTTTGGTTTTTATTTTGCTATAAAGGAACATCAATCTGATGCTGAAAAGCAAAAAGCTGGTGTCTTGCTTCTGAAACGGAATAATTTTGATTATTTCCTGTGTTGAAGAGTATGTTACTTATTGTAATCACACTCCTCTTTGTTCACATTCCCTGAATCTTTTTCATCATGAAGACTTCTTCCTTGTCACTGGCAGCTAGGATTTTCATACCTGTAGCAGTAATGTAACATCATAAAAAGTGCTCCATTCCCTTTCTGTGGGCTTTAACTTGTGGATTAAGCTTGAATCCTTTGATCTCAGTTAAGAATCTGGTCTTTGCATTTAGCCTACAGAGTGTTTAATGAGAAATAGAAGCTCTCATCATTTTGGCCAAAAGAGTCCATTTTATGTGAGGTTTGGGTATGGTGTTGTTTATGAAGCTGGTCTTTCCTGAAGCTGAAGTGGAATACTGTTATTTTACACTGCCATAACAGATGGTACCTTTTCCTGCAACTAATTAGCTATGCAGTGCCTCATCTGCAATGAGTGGAGGGAAATCCTTGATGCCTCTCAGCTACTACCTCTTCCCCCAGATCTGTGCAGCAACCCCACCACAGACTGTCATGGCTGAGAGCCTGTTAGCCTGACAGAGTCCAGCAAAAAGTGTTCCTGATCTATTTCAGACCTTTGGAAATTTGACAGGTCACTCATAATTAATCATGAGAGGCTTGCTTGGGCTGCTGCTTGACTTGGGTAGATTTGGCTCACACAGCTGAAATGGGAAGCATCTGGCTCTGGTTGCTGTGAAGACAGGTTTAAAGAGTCATAGAATCACAGAATGGCTTGGGTTGGAAGGTGCCTCTAAAGGTCATCTAGTTCCAAACCCCCTACCATGTGCAGGGACAGGCTCCACTAGATCAGTTTGCTCAGAACCACCTCTTACGGCACCTCTGCAGTCTAGCCAGTGCCTGCTGTGGAGTTTCACTTCCTCCCTAACCCCTCAGGAAGTTCTTGGATGTGATGGTGGTCAACCAAAGCCCCTCCCAGATCTTAGAGAAACTGAGCTTTCAATGTGTTATCTAAGGAAAGTGTGTAAATGTAGATTTTAAGAGATTTTAGTGCTACAGTTGAGCAATCTGGTCTAGGTGTTCCTGTCCATGGCAGCAGGGTTGAAACAAGATGGTCTTTATAGTCTTGTCCAACTCAAACCAACCATTCTGTGACTATCACACAGCAGTGTGCCCTGCTACTGAGACTACAACTGAGATATTTAAAAAAAAAGTGTACTAAATTTTCAAGCAGAAATATCTGACACCAAAGCAGTGGTATGGTTAAGTCTCTGGCTAGCAATGAGGGGAGTGTAATGTCATTTCAAGATCAGGAGAAAATAAATAATAGTGAAAAGGAATCTGCCAAGCATGAATTCACTGGGAGCTCTGTAGCAGTCAACCTCAGTTCTCCAGAGTGACACCTAACCTGCTATTATTGTCACACGCTTAGCTTTTGCAGAGCTGTATCCTTTAGGCAGGACTAGTCTTGGTAACCCATCATTTCTGCCTGACAAGCACTTAGCAAAGATGATTAAGTAAATGCACTGCTCTCAGACAAAATGTACTCAGCTAAAAAAAATACCCAAATTAGACCTGAAGCTATTTTTTGTTATATTTGTGGCAAACTTTGCACCTCTATGCCTTATACACAAATCCTACAGCTGCAGCAAATGTATGTTGTCATCTTCTTGCTCTACGCATAAGGAGGTGTGGGCATGAATTAGATGTGGCTGTTCTGGACAGTGAAACATTTAGAAGTCGATCTGTATTCAAAAAGCTTTGCAGAAAGTCTACACTTTTGCAGACTGGAAAGTGCATCAGGGCAAATCTATGAACACATAATAGTGAGGCCTTAGGTTGAATTCTTATGCACTAGCGAAGCCTAGCCATGATGATGATGATGAAACTCTGATGTGACTTTATCTGAAACTTTGTGTATATTCATACTACTGTGGCAAAAACGTCAGATGGGGACATCAGAGAGGCATTTGTCAATTACAGAAATAAAGCAAAAAGTGCTGATTCTTTCTGCTTTTTGAGGAAACTGCCTCACAAAATTAGCAGCAGGCAAATGCACACTAAATATAGCAAACACTTATGTTGTCACTGTAAGCATCCTACTACAATACTTGATGGAGTAACATATGATTATGGTGACAGAGATTGTCCTGGATTTCTGGATTAGATCTACCCAAACACTCAGGCAAGCAAAGAGCACTGAACACGTCCTGCAAGTGGCTTCAATGAAATTACTCCTTAAAAAGAGTCAGAATGTATGATGTTGTATTGGAACTTCTGACAAAAAGAAGATAAACTACTACCAGAAGCTAAAAAAAAAAAAAAAAAAAAAAAAAAAAAAAAAAAAAAAAAAAAAAAAAAAAAAAAAAAAAAAAAAAAAAAAAAAAAAAAAGGCATTAAAAACTAGCAGTGTGAGTCCATGTGAGAACTACACATTCATCATGAATGTTGCTGCACTCATTCTTCCATGAAGAATTACAGACTTCTGAATTGCTGCAATCCAGTCTTCAAACTCCAACACTAGGTAAAGGAGCTGACAGATACCTGTGACCCCACTGAATTATCATTGATTGAAAACTAAGATTTGTTGCTTTTAGCAGCAAAATATGATTCCTTCTCCTATAGTACACATCCTTGCCTCTTTTTTTTCTGCCTACTGTAGAGAGCCGCACACTGCCTACAAGATTTCACTTACAAACAGGGGTATGAATTCTTCCAGCAAGTTGGACAACCGGTTTCAACACATTCTGGATACCAGCTACACTCTGATTCAAAACATAAATGTGTAAGGATCTCTAAGAAGGAGATTGATATCTGTTTAAACTACCAAGGGAGTGATGCTTTTCTTGGGAAATTAATGCATACTGCAGGCTGAAGAACTTTGCATTTATAAAATTTGCAGATGCATGTCCCTAAAACAAGCTACCTTGATTGTTCTGCAGGCAACACATTTTGCTGAGAGACTGCATTCACCTGTTTTCTGTGTGGTGGGGTCACGTTCCCTGAGACAGAGGATGCAGTTCCTACATATTTACTATTTAGCAAGTGTTTCTGGTAAAAAATTACTCTTGTTTACACTTCTCAATTTGTTTTTCCTTTTGTTTGCTTGTTTTGTTCTCAAATGCTCCTCCTATTAATACATCTTCTGGAACTGCCTGGCCTACTTTAGGCTAAAAATAGCCTTTGTTGCTACTGCTGTAGCTCCACACAAGCCACATAACAACCACACCAAGTAGGAAAACCCTCATGCCCTGCTGAGCTTCCCTGAAATGACAAGTGGGTCAGAAATGCATATGACCAAAAAGCAGGAGGAAAATGAATCCTGCCTTTCTGCTCTGCTTCTACTGGGCTTGGTGATGGTGCAAAGTCGGGGAACAGCAGAAAGGTGTCTGAATGCTTTGGTTTCCTTCTGTCTCCTCTACACCCATCAAGAACAGTAGATGACACTTCACTTATGGAGAGACACGAAAGAAACAGTGAAACTGTAGGGACAGGAAGCTGCAGGGAAAACATTTTCATATTGGTTTCCAAGCAGTCATTCTTGAAATTAAGGTAATTTGATGGATCTCTTGGGTAAATATCAGTCTTTGAGTATGATCAGACCAATGCTTCTGATGCTGTTGCACTGCTAACAGGGATACCCTCTCTCCTTCACTGAACTGTGCCTGTGCTCCTGCTGACTTAGAAAGGAAAAGGGCTTTGGATACACAAATGTTTTCCTCTGCATTGCAGCAGACAAAACTTAACACTTCTCATCCTTGAGTGAAAAACTCTACACTACTTGTCTGGTTGTGCTCCTAGGTTCATGTGGCCAGTGATGCAAACTGGTGAGACACAAACAGTCTTACTGGCCTTGCTGGTGATCTCTGGCTGATAATGAAATGGAGGGGTGAAGAATACCCAAAAATGCTTCTGCAGCTACCTTGACAACTGAGGAATGAAACTCCATTGCTCCACAGATAAAAATTGTCTTTCCATTATTTACTCCAGCTTATGGGTGCTATTTTTTTCCCATCTTACTCTTCAGGCATTTTGGCAAGAGTGTGTCACACGCTTGTGGGAAGCCAGGACTCTGTGCTCATTTGCAATAGAAAATCCCCTGGGTTACATTTTTCTTTGCCCTGCCAGCTAGGAATCTGGCTTGAATATAGTTGGGGTGTTATCATCCTCAGTTATAGTAACACATCTGGGACTTGGAGGCAAATCTAAGCCTAACACAGAGAAAGCACAAGCCAATCTGTGTTCTCACAGCTCATAAGGCAGTTTGTCCAGGACAAAGTTACATTGGGTACCATGAATTCAGGGTGTCCTAGCAGCTCCCACACAGCAGGAGCTGCTCACGTGGATGGGGCCACGGGTGATTTTTGAGTTGGGGCCTGGACAGCGTTGGTCAGAAGTCCTGCCTGGTGCCCCTGGAAGGGGGCATGCCAGCATGGCCAACGTCTGGACCAGGACCTGCATCCCACCCAGCTGCCATTGACAACTCCTCAGCGCACCCCCAGGGTTTTGAGGCATCAACACCACTGCAGGTCACCCAGACCCCATCCTTCTATCCCTTGGTTGATTCTCTGCCACCTCCCTTTTCGGGGGGTGCAGTCCCGCCCGCGGTGATGCCGCAGGGCGAAGCCGTAGGAGCAGCGTGATGCCCGCGGTGGGACCGCCGCTGGAGCAGCCGGGAGACCCTCCAGCTCCCGTTGGGCACTGCTGACTGCAGGTAGCGATGTCCCCGGGCGGCGGACCCGGCCCCAGCCCCCAGGGAGGGGACCTGGCTCCAGCCCCAAGGGAGGGGACAGCCCGGGAGAAGGGGCCGGGGGTGAAGGGGGGAACCGCGGCAGTTCGGAGGGTCCCGCTCCCCCCTCCCCTGCATTCCGCCCGCCCCTCCCGGCCGGCCCCAGTCCCCTCCCTCCGCCCCGCCGCCGGGAGGGGGCTGGAGCCGGGTCCGGGGTCCGGGGAAGCAGAGGAGGAGAGGCGGGCGGTTGAGAAGGAGCCGCGCCAGCTTCTCCTGCGGGCAGCACTGGGGAGAATCAGGGCGGGAAGGGGGGCGAGGAGGACGAGGGAGCAGAGGAAGCGGGCGGCGCAGAGAGGGAATCCCGGAGCCGGCCCTCCCCGCCGCGGCGGAGGGCGGACCACGATGCCCGGCCGGCGGGCGCTGCCCGCCCGCCCGCCCGGACACCGCCGCCCGTAGCGGGGCCGCCGCAGCGCGGGGTGAGCGGGGCCGGGGGGCGCGGGGGTTGCCCGTGCGGGGCCGAGGGGGCTGCGGGGGGCCGCAGGAGCCGGGGCGAGGCGAAGCGGCGGCTTTCCCGCTCCGCGCTGCAGAGCGGGCCGGGATGCGGGATGCGGGATGCGGTGGGTCGGTGTCGGGGGTGGCGGAAGCGGAGCGGAAGCATCGCGGCGGAGTGCGCTGCTCCTCTCGAGGGTGGGGGGCCCTTTTCTCGCGGCAGGTGCCAGCTGGCCCCTCGCCCTCCCTTCTCCAGGGGACTCCCCGTGGGAACACCGCTGGGAACACCCTTCGGGAAGGGGGTCGGTGGCCGCCGGCTGTGCCCCCCTCTGCGGCGGGGCCGTGCAGCTGGGCTGCGGTGAGGGAGGGGGCTGCGGCGGCGACAGGGCGTGATGGACGCGCCGCATGCGGGGAGAGAGGCTTTGGAGCAGAGATGCTAAAATGTCACCGCGTGCGATGTCTCTGTGAGGTCTGGGTGCTTTGAGCGACCTCCCGCCACCGGAGTCTTTCCGCATCTTTGGAAAACCCCGGTGATTCGGAAAGGAGAGAAATGCAGGCGTTTTGATCAGCGGTCATTGACAGCTTGCAGGTAGTGAGATGAGGTTTCCAGGCTCTGAGAATGTACAGTAGTTCTCAGGCTCCATGTAGGTGTGTACTTGAAAAATGTGTCAGAGTAACAGCATTCGTGTTGCATACTATGTGGTCTTTTGTGGGGCTTGAAGGCACCTGGGACAGAGCAGGGATTCCAGCTGACATCCCCCTTGCTGCAAATGAGGTGGGTATGGTGAGAGAAAAGAGAGATCATGGCTTTGTGTACAGATTTCTGCCTGTTTCTATTCGGGCAGACCACCAAGTGTGTTTAAAAAAACTGTCGTTTGAATACAATGGCCTTTTGTGCTTGATTTGGGAAGGAAGGTTTCTAGACAAGTTACTGCAGAAGGGGTTACCTCTGAGGTGGAGGCTACTTCGTGTGATTCCCCTCAGCCCTTGAATTTCAGGATCCTGTGTAGTTTGAGGACATTGCTGTGGCCTCACTCTTTTTTAAGTCATCTCACTGCTCTCGGGTCTGATTTTTGGGTTGACTACTTCTAAAAATAAAGACTGGTAAGACCTTAGGGGAAGGCCTTTATGCATCTGTCCACAGGTAACTTTGAATGTGCTGTACAGGAGGAGAATCTTCTTTCGAGCATTGACTCAGGAGAGGAAAAAGGACAAAATTTACATCAGCTAGGGATCTGTCAAGTACTGGGAGCTATGACAACAGCTCTCTACTACTCTCCCTTATTTATTTGTATTCCTTCCTCTCCTCCAGTTTTTATTGCTAGCTCTCACGTGGCGTATTTCAGTGTTGGCTTATGCCCACTCTGGCTGGAAAACCAGTGATGCTGAAAAACATGCTAAACCAACGTGTAACAAGAATGATATTTAGTGCTATTTCTCCTTTGATGGCGCATGTGAACTTGTTTCTATATAGACTTATTGGCTAGTCATTGGTGCTTATTAACCTGTTTCAACATACACAAGAAAGATCATATGTTTTTTTTCCTGATTGATGAGATATCAGAGGAGAGAAGGACCTGGTGGAGAACAGTATACTTAATTCCTAAGCCATGGAGTCACATCTGTTCAGTTACAGATGTGCTTGGTCTGTGGGTCTGTAATTGGAGACATATTTTGACTGGATTGAGAGAGTTCAGTAGCAGAAGAAGACTTTTGAATTTGCAGTTGCTTCATACCTTTTTTTTTTTTTGATACTGTATCTGAATTTTCTTTGACAGCTGTGGTCATCATGAAAAACCTTGATTTTGATTTGTGCCTCTTTGTTCAGTGGTAGGACTCTGCCTACCGTTGTACTTTGTTGTTTTGAGTTTTTTTTTTAAATTGGCAAAAATTTCCATAATTATTAGTTCTGTCCAATAGTATGCTGAACTGATTAGCCTATTTTCTAGTGCTCTAATTTTTCTTCTTAATAGCTTCTGCAACCTCAAATATCTTTCAGTTCTGTGGGTAATACAACAGCATGAAGGAGGTGTTTTTTTCCAGTTGTGTTCAGAAGGAGCTAATGTGAATGTCACTTAGGGATTTTATTGCGGAATTGTCACTTGTTGTGCAACTAGGCCCTCAATATATGCCAACTTCAGTATATGCCAACGGCCTACCCAGAGAGGTGGTGGATTCACCATCCCTGGAGGTTTTTAAAAAGAGATTGGATGTGACCCTTAGTGCCAGGATATAGTAATTGGAGTTGGATCAGGGGTTGGACTTGATGATCTTGGAGGTCTTTTCCAACCCAATCTATTCTATGATTCTATGATTCTCTAATGGAAAACAGCTAACTATCATTAATGCTTGAAAAAAGCATTCCTTTAATCCACTCATGCTATCCTATGTTTACTGGTGGAAGTTATGGAGAAAGACAAACTTTTAAGTTGGTGACTCTTCAGGAGTAAGATCTGCCTTCAACATTATTTTTCCCCATTGTGGTTTCCTGAAAATAAAGGTAGCACAAAGACAAATCCTGTAATGCTGATGCCAGAAGCCTTTGTGATCCCATCTTTTCTCTCTCTGGCTGGTTTGTGCCCAGATTTTCTGGGCACACAAAGGTGCTAAAATCAGCTGTGCTACCTTGTGACTGAAATCAGAGTGATTATTTCTTAGGAAGTGAGAACATCCCCGGTTATGACAGCTTTTGAAGCTTTTGCTGTGTCTTTAGTCTGCTGCTGTGTCTTTAGTCCATTGATTCCCAGGTGAGATTCCCATGTGAATTAAACCAGTTCAGTTCTTGTTCTGTCATTCTGGTTGGCAGCTGGAAGATTAGTTCTCCTGAAATTGCTGCATGGTGTCTGCTGTGGCTCTGACTGGTTGCTGGTGATGCTTGGTGCTTTCAAGTTCCCATCTCTGGAGGATGGCTTGATGTTACATTCATTTCTACAGATTGAGCCCTATACTATTCACAGGACATATTTTCTTTATTTTTTTTATGTGTCTTTTTTGTTTGTTAATTTGTTTTTATTTTGTTTTTAATCTAATGACAGAAAAGACAGGGTGGAAACATCAACCTGCTAGCCCAGTTCTTCTCTGAAGAGCACCCAAAGCTCTTGGGGTTTTTAACTGGTAGATGTTTGGACAGGGCATAAACACAAAAATAATGACTAACATGTTTATTGCTACTGCTGTGCAAAGTAGGTGCTGCAGCTTGCTCCCATGTCCTCTCTCACCTATTTAGGTATTGTTTGCTAGGTTTGCATATCCAGAGTGAAACTTGCTTTTCAGTGGTGCTTTTCAGAAAATGCTGCTTGGCAGCTGCTGAGAGACCCATTGTGAGTGTCATTGTTGTTCATGATGCATGTCCTGATTCTGAAAATCTCGTGCTTTTGTTACAATTGTGCTCCCACCGACATCTATTGGATGGAATGAGCAGGGGTTGAAAAGGAGAGGCTACAGAATCAGTAGCTACTTTTGATAATCATTAGCTGGGTTGTTTTATATGGGGCTAACATTCACTCTTTTTCTCCCTTTTTGGAAAATCTGCTTTATTGGTGGTGTGTACCCTGTGCACTGTCAAAACAGTGCTGAATAGCCTGCCTGTGTTGTAAATAATCAGACCTCCTTGAAAGAGCATGAGGTGACAGGACAAGGGGGAATGGTTTCAGACTGAAAAAGAGTAGGTCTGTATTAGAAAAAAAATCTTTACTGTGGGGGTGGTGAGGCACTGGAACAGGTTGCCCAGAGCAGTTGTAGCTGCCCCATCCCTGGAAGTGTTCAAAGCCGGGTTGGATGGGACCCTGAGCAACCTGGTTGAGTGGAAGGTGTCTCTCCCCGTGGCAGGGATGTTCGAACGGATGATCTTTAAGGTCCCTTCCAACCAAACCATTCTATGATTCTGTGAATCACCTGGGGGCAATTCCACACAGTCCTAGGGAATTGAGAACAGTGTCATTCATATGGTAGTCTTTGTTGAGCTGCTTTTTTTCCCTAATAAGCAATTGGGTTGATGTCAGTTCACCCTCTTGAAGTACAAGATAACTTTCCTTATCCAAGTGGGTTTCTGTGTTTTATTTCAAAAGGGTTGAACTTTGTTAGTGTGGGATATAGGACATCCCACAACAGCCTGGAGTGTGTTGTGCAGCTTCCAAACTTTCTGGTTATACTGAAAATCATACAGAAGTGATTGAGGATATAATTAGTCTGAACAGGATGGCCACAGGCAGAGGAGTGGGGACAGAATGGGCTTATACATATAAGACAGTGTTTTGATCCGTTTTCCTGAAGGATTCATGCTGCATTATTCACATATCTTAACCAGAATGAGAATTAGCTTGAGGGCAGATCCATGTGCAGAGATGTGCTGATCATTCATTTAGCATGTCCTCTAGGGATTGGAGGACCAGCATAAATTGTAAAGGCATGCTGCTTGTTGCCAAATAGCAGAATTGTGTCTGCCAGATAGAGGTTTAAAGTTATCTGTGGGCTTGGACATCCTTTGAATTTGGAGTAAGGCTTCTGCTTTTCTTGTCTTAAAGGTGTCAGTTGAATTCATGACCATACAAGACAGTCACGTGCCACATTGCCACATATCCTCTGCTCCTTTAAGCCATTAGTTTAAATAGCCTTGACAATACATGGCTCCTTTGATATTTATTTTCTCTTTGTTGTGCTCTAGCAAGTGGAAGGCTGATCCTTTGCTCAGAAAATTTGTCTCATAGAGGAGCAACATTTATAGTTAATGGCTCTTGCTGTTGATGACAAAGAGGTTTTGCAGAAATCATGGCAAATGCCTGTGATACAGTAATACTTTTGACAGCTCTAAGGTCACTGATTTTAAAATTTAACTCAGAACAATTACAAAATTGAGCTTCATTCCAAGCCTGTCTGAGGGCAAATGATACGTCTCAGGAAACATGTCTGAATCTCATCCTGGTTGTCCCTGAATGCCTGCTTAGAGCCTGTCAAAGCTAACATGTTTCTAGAGAACCTGAGAATTGGACCCTCTTAGAAGAGCTGCCCTGTTCAGTAACTTAAACAGGAAAATGAAATTGCAGTGTGAATTTTCATAGATGTTTCTAGTGCTGCTTTTTACTGCTTACTTGAGGCTCCAGTGAATTCAGCATCCTGCTTCACCACCCATCAGTTTAAATTCATCAAAAAGTAGAGGACGAGGAGAAAAAAATCCAGCTTCGATGGAAACACACACTGCAAAAGGCAGTTGTATCACATTTATATTCTGCTGTGTGCTGCTGTCACCCACGCTTCTAAAATACTCAGTGATGGCAAAATGAAGTACAATTTATTTCCACATATACAAATACTGTATTTGCTGAGTAATTTCTAGTAGCTCTTCTATGGAAACTTATTTTTCTACTTGTTCCAGACCTTCCTTCATTCCCTGTGCATGGAGGGGGATTGTGCATGAACTGAAGAGAAACTCAGCTATTGTTTTTAACTTACTGAGATATTTAACAAGAAACTTGAAAAATGTAATTTCGTAAAGTGCAGCTGGGATTTTTGGAGCATCCCATTAGAACCACTTATGGGAGAAAGGCAGAGAATTGGAAAATGAAGAGTCATTGTAAAAGGGTGCTTTTTCTTCCATAGAACACCTAAATGACTCTCTTTTGTGCTCAAAGCTTGCTAGTAATACCAATAAAACACACTCATTAATCTGTCAGAATCACGGGGTTCTGATGGGAAGGCCGTATCTGGATAAATGAAGATAGAAGAACAGTTTACACAGACTTGTGAACGACTCTTGCCCTCTCACAGAGCAAACCTGCTGTACAAACTCATGTTGTCCTATGCTGAAGCTCTCCTGCCTCGTGATATGCCGTACCAGCTCAGCCAGCAAACCTGAGGACGAGCAGGACAAGGGCAGGACAGCCTACAAAATGCAGGGCTGTGGGGTGACAATCCCAGCAGACTGAAAAGTGTTCCCCAAATGCCATTTGTTTCTTTGTAGGGATTGTGCGCTCAGACTACAGAGCACAACAGTGCTGCTGATGAGGACACCCGGGAATGCTGTTTATACAGGAGGGAAAAGATAGTGAATGTGTTGAACAGGAGTGTTTGCACATTGTTTCGGGGTGATTTGGGGAGAGATCAAGTAGCTCAAAACCTCTGGTAGGTTGCAGAATTGTTGGTTGTAATCTACCATTCTGAAAGTGGAATGGATTTTAAAGAACTGGGTGTGAAAAATTATTGGACAGTGGATCATCAGAGCAGCTGGGGTATTCAGGGATTTGAACTGCTGGTAGAAAGGGCTCCACCTTGAAAAATGCATGGTGATATGGGTATGTTTCTTAAGTGCAGGACCAGATCAGGCAGAAAACACTAGTCTCCAGCATTACACTTCTAGCACTGGGCTGAGAGAAAGGAATTTCAGGTCTCCCCAGTGAGCCACAAACTGATGAAGGTTTCACATCGTTGCATCACTCACACATATAATTCTCAGTTATCTTGAGAATACAGTGAATGTTGTTTGGAAAGACATGAGAAGATGTAACAGTTTGTCAGTCTTGAAAGCCATTAGGAGCAGGCAATGTTTTTCAGCAAATAAAATACCAGAAAAATAAAATGCCATTCAAGAAATACTCAGCTTCCTGAGGCTTTCACTGACACCCTACTACTTGCTGGCTACACAGGACTGTGTAGTCCAAATGTAGACTTACAGAGCCATTTAGGTTGGAAAAGACCTTTAGGATCTTTTAAGTCCTACCATAAAATGTTGTCCTGGCTACGTGGTTGCAGGTTGGTTTCCTGTGGTGATAAGCATCAGACTCAGAGCAGCCCTTTGGAGCAGCCTGTGGTTTTGGGAAAACTAGAGGTGAGTCACGGGTTGTAGCCACCACATCACTACTGTGAGTCTGCCAAAAACACAGGAGACAAATCATTTGTACATAGTCATTTCAGGCACCACTGCAGCAGGGAATGGAGAGAGGCCATTGGTTTTTTTTGGATTGTCATAGGCAGTACATCTGCCTCTGCCCTCATGCATGCGCCAGTGCATGCGGCCAGTGACCCAAATATCTGATAAACAACTCGGGAACATTCAGGTGTCTGAGGTTAGGTGAGGACAGCAACAACTGTGAATAGAAAGGAGATGGGAGGTTGGGTGATACTCAGCTTGAGCTTTACACAGAAGCTGTAACAATGCAGAGAACGGCATAAGGCTGCATTAATCTGTGCTTCTGCCTGTCCCAGAGGAGATGTAAATCCATATCAGTGAGACAACCTGGACAACCCACGGGCTGTCACTGCTTTCAGCTCACGGGGGTGATGAAGCTGGACCATGTGCCTTTTGCATCAGCCAACAGATTATGCAAGGCAGTTGCAGAATATTACAAAATCACAGGTGTTGAGCAAGAAAAGCTGTGTCTGTGATACAAGGGATGATCTTTAAAGGGAAGCTGTTCAAGGACTACATGCCAAACATGCGCCCGTATGATTTGCATGGAAGTGGACGAGATTTCGAGTAGAAATGGTTGGTCTGTGGCTTTGTTTTTCTTACTCAAACATATTCCATTGCAAAACAAAATTTTGTAACATGGAGATTTCTACCAGAAATTAGTCAGTTCTGAAAAATTCTGGCCCAAAACATTGAGCAGAAATACTATGCATACAACTTGCCCTTCCCCCCTACTCCGTGCAGGGCTGGTTTTTTGGAGGATTTGTTTTCTGATTACTTGAAATTGCAAACCTAAAATGATATACCACTTTGAATTGCATTAATGTTTCTTTCTGTTTTTGTTTTGTTTATTTCCAGTTGAGAGTACTAGGGTTTATTGGGGTTTTTTTGTGTTGTGTTAGTGCCATGAGTTTGACAGAGAAGATTCTACTTTTGACTTTGATATCTGGAGTAAGAGAAAGGATGTGGAGTTTAAAGTAGGAAAAGGAATTAAGGATCCAGTGAAAGTCCCCTATGTCTGCTAGTTCTGTTTGTGTACATATCTGTATTCATTATTTGATTCTTAGGGAGATTTTCGTAAGTATGTGTTCAGTGATGGAAATAAGAGGAGAGCTGGTAACTGGGCAGGAAATTGTTTGGGTTGACCAAAGCCATAAGCTGGTTTTTGTGCTAACAGGAGGAAAACAGGGTGTCATTTCACATATAATGAAATATTTTATTTCCTTAGTATCACTGTTATATCTCTTCATGGTTTGTAGCTTCTTTATGTAAAAATTTTATTGTCTTTACCCATAGTTCAATTTGGAAGTACCTGCTTGAGCTGACTAGTGTTCCCTAGCCTCACTGCTGCTCTTTCCTGTGAACTCAGGAGTCCCCTTAAGAGAAGCAAAAGCACAGCTAGTGTCCCACAGAGCAGCATTTGTGTGAACTGGGTGGATTGCATTTATCTAGTACTGACAGTGATTCCCCAGAAAGTGACTCTATTCATCCCCACAGAAAAGAGAACACCAAAGATAGATTTTCCTACAGCGCTTGAAATAAAAGATTGAGGCACTCTATTTATTTTTTGTACCATAACAATCTTGTTGCTTAAGCAACATATTGCTTAAGCATGATACCTTCTGATCTCCACAAGAGTAATGAATAAGCTACTTGCATGAAGAAATATTAATGGCAAGCTAAAGAGCCACACAAGGAGTCCCTAACTGGAATGGGAAAAAAAAAAAAAGGAAAAAAAAAAAGTACATGTCATTGACCTTATTTCCCCCCTGCTGTCTTCGTTCTCTCAATAAGAACATACACATCAAGGAAATGGTAAATAAACTTGAAGACATTTTTTCAATACTGATAGCTCTGCATCTCCTCACATGGCAGTCTGTATTTTTCAGTACATAATGACCTGCAATTAATCTGCAGTCATCTATCCAATCAAATGCTCATGTCTTTCCAATCAGCACCACTGGGGTGCTCAAAGGAAAAACAAATCTCTTACAACATGAACTAATCTATTTTCAAGAAGGAGCCCATTTTGTAATGTCTTCCAACCCAGCAGCCCTACAAACATTATTTTGGTGTTCAAAAACAAGTTAATTAGGCAAAACTGGTGTTTGAAAATAATAATATCAATAGTTTTAGTTAATAGTTGACATAAACTGTATTCCACCTTAGGTTAGACTAAGTTGAGTTAGGGATGGATGTTACTAGATTCCCAGTGATCTGGAGGTAGGCCAAAAGTTGGAATATGTTACTTCTTCAGAACATGATTTTGAAATTTGTATTATTGATCCATGTCCAGGGTGCCATCAACATGCATATCACCATTGCCCTGACTTGCACTGTTGAACTGGGTTGTGAGAGGCACTTGCTTTGCAAATGGTTGTGTTGCTTGTTGCCACACTCTTGGCAGCAGTGCCCTCCTAACACAGCACTTGCTGTCTGGTCTCTCTGGCTGATGCATCATTGCAAAGAGAGAGTAGCAGCCAAAGGGAGAACATGGCAGTGTTGATGATAACACCCTGAGTGACTGAAGTTCTCCGCTTTGGATTTCAACATTATGAGGAAGGAAATTTCTGACCAATTTTGCAGTTTTTTCCCCAAGTATTTTAAAAAGTTAATATCTGATAATGGAAATAGCTACTTGACAAATATTCTAGGACTGTTTTTTTCTTAAAGTCTTCATTTCTTGCCAGAACTCAACTTAGCTAACATATAACCTGTCTTCCTCAGTTATTTCTTCTTGGGAAACTAACATCTTCATAACATTTCCTTAATGTTGACATCATTTTATAATGGTAAGGCTTCATTTATCTTAAAAAGAATTACTCCCTTGGCTTCGTTTATACAGTAGAGACAGTATCTGCCACTGTCAGAGTGTTGGTCTGATGGATGTGTCTTACAGTCCTTCAAGATGACTTAATGTGGTCCAATGTTATTCAGGGGTTCTTGGCTGAATAACTCAGTGGAATATGTTTCCCAGATTTTAAAATGCACTCCCACCAGAGAGCAGATGGTTGCCTTATTCCTTTTATGGTGCAGGAAAATAGGCTTGTAAATGTGAGCACCATGAGTTCCAAAGTCAAGAGGACTTAGGAACAAAACAAACAAACAAACAAACAAGTAATTTTTGAAAGAACAGAATGATTTTTTCAGTAGAGGCTACTTTTTATTATTCTTTTGATACTTATTTTCTGGTTTCTGAATTCCTGCTGAGATCATGCTGCTCCTGGTTCCAGGATGTTTGCTCTGGTATAGAGAACTGGGAAAACAGTTGTTTGGCTTGAAATCCCATTACACAGGTCTCATACTAAATTTTACCATGAAGTGCATGGGAAGCACACTTGCTGTTTGCAATGATGAGATATGGAATGATTTTTAAAAATCTTGGTGTATTGTGGAACAACAGAAAGCAATTATTTTAAACTTATCATTCCTTTTCCTTGATATTCAAGGTAGGGTTAGATAGCTATAGCAAAATTTTGAGTATTATTGTTTGTAGAACTTCATTTGCCTTGGTGATCTTCAACAGAAGCCAGTCAGTGATGCAGGTAATTTAAAAAATAAATTGAAAGGGGAAAGTTGGTTTGTTTATCTCTATTATGAAGCATTCAACAAGGGAAATAGAAAGGCAGGAATAAAATCTCCTGTCTTGCAAGGAGAGCTGAGTGTGTCAGGCAGTAAATGGTATTTTACTCAGAAGAGAGAGAGCACAGTAAGTGTTTCAAGTAAAGTGTTTCAAGTAAAGCTCATTTTGAGATTTTTGCATTCTATATTCTAGTGAAGAAGTAGTATCAATGCCTAAGAGGGTTTTTATTGCCACTGAATGGCTTCATGGGCAGAGAGAGATGATAGGAGGTCAGGATACCCGAGTCCATTTAGATCTCAAGCCAGTGTGTTTTCTTTATCTTGTACTTTGTCCTTTGTTGCTTCCTCCGTAATAGGAAAAAGCTTTTTTTCCTCCTTTGTCAATGCACTTTCCCCTCAAGCCAGATATGTGAGGTGTCCACCTCAGGACTGAAACCAGTCATGTCCCATCTCCTTCATCCTCCTCAAGAACATTTCATGTACTGTAATTTTACTGTAACATTTACTTTATCATAACGTAAATTTTTTCTGCTTTAAATTTGTCCTTTGATGTGACTATCTAAGTTGTGTTGCTCTTCTGGAGTTTGTTTACTTGTATGTATTCCGTGGCAGTGCTTAATAGCCTAGCTGCCATGTGTCAGGTCCTTTTCAGGTTTGTTTCCATGCTTGGCTACCAGAGAAGTCTGGTGTTCTCTGACCACCTTGCTTGGCCTTCCTTAATACACTGGTCTTCTAAATCCTTATTTATCTTTGTTTCTTACAGTTTTGATTTCATCTACCTGTGATGATAATAGAAGGGGGAAACTGAAGCTTCCTGCATATCAGGAAAGTAAATTGAGATTACTGGCAAGTTTTAGTTATGGCATTCCTGATAGCATGTGCACCTTTGAGTTTGTTTTAAGCCTCAAGAGCGTCAGTGGGAGACTCAAAGTTTTGTTCAAATCATCAGTGATTCAAGAGTGGTAGTTCTTAAAATTATTTGCTTTTAATCCTTAGAACAGCTCTTCTGCTGGAAGGTTTTGCTGATAGGCTGTTAAGTGCAGTGGGTAATGGAAATACTTCAGTGCAGGTGAATGACAGGTGGGAATTAAAAAACAATTTTCAGGACTTCTCTGTCCCTCTGCATTAGTGTAGCAGAAGCAGTTCATGCCCTGTTTTATCAGTTTGCTGTAAACAGTAGCTGAACAGTTGAGCACTGACAGCTTGCAGACAAGTGCTGAGGTGCTGGGAGGGTGTCGCTGTTACCCTGGAAGTTGTGCAAAACTCCGCATTTAATGTGTGCACAGTATATCCATGTTTGTTGAGTATCAGTTACCAGAGAGCTGGACTTCCAGTCGGAGGGCAGAAGAAAGTGCAAGTGGAGAAGGAAGGGAATAAAATGGTGTAAAGGGTGGTGATTTTGTGAGCATCAGTTGTGTTGGCAAATGTTACTGGAATGGGAATTGGTCTCTCTTTATACCTTCCAGGCTGAGCAGAAGATGGGGTCCCCTCACTTGGTCCTAGGCTCCATGAGGATAAATTGATTATCAATTATGATTGTGTTTTGAGTCTTGTTGCTCAAGGCGGTATTTTCAGTACGTACAAAGGATATGTCCTTCACCCCTGACCAAACCAATTGGTAGCTCCATTAAGGCTGGATATGAAAAGTGCTTTCCTATTTCAGGCAAAACATCTCGGGAAATGGAAAAAGCTAAATGTTTATTGACTGTTTTATTCTCATGTATTGTAGCACTACTGTATTTGCTCAGAAAGATAATTTTACAGTTTGAAAAACTAGCTCCAATGAAGCTGTTTGCTGAAATGAAAAACATCAAACCAAGAAGGTTTTTCAGAGTGGACCAAGCTCGAACAATTTATCAACTCATGCATATGTTAACACAGAATGTCATATCTCTAAACCAGTCCTATACTGAAGAGCTGTTATATCAGGATTAAGGCCATGCCGTTCCTTATTAGTATGCCTGTGGCACTTCCAGCTCTCCTCTGCTTCTGCACTCAGAATGTGCTCTTGGTTTGACCACCTGTGCAAACAGGGAGTTCCCTTTGCTGGTCTTTTAACCACAGTAATATATGTCTTGTCTCAGGAACATCCTCTGAAAAGGTATCTAAGCTTTCTAAGTATATCCCAGAGAAGCATTCATTCCTTTCCCCTCTCTTTCTGCCTGTGCATGAAGGTGCAGTTCATGATACTGATCTGCTGACAATACCCTGGTTTGTTGCAGCCAGTGAAATTAAACAGGTTTATAGCAGAGGATGGCACGTCTTGTGTGAAAGGTGAAATATAATCCTATGTATGTATCTTAAGTTTTATGTACTGCACAGCATTAGGTGGATTAAGCAGGATGAAATTAAGCCAAATAGAAAAGTATTTTCTATTTGCATTTTTCCCCTGTTTCCTGGTTTGCTCAGGTTAAGCAGTAATTAATGCGGGCACTCGAACTCTTTTTAATGGCTGTATTCTGTAGAAATTGCTTGATTTTTTTAGAAATCTTCATTCTGATAAAAATGTTGCAGCTCCCATCTTCACCATTGTTGCAGACCTGAAAATGGAATAGGCACAAAAAATAAATTGCAAATGAAGTCCATGGGTATCCACATTTCAAGTTAAATGACAGACCTTTTCACATCAACTCATTCACATGTTGGATAAGCCGTGCTGCAAGAGATTCTCAGATCACCTTTCCACTTACTGTTGCTGAGGTTTTTTCATAGAATTTGATAGATCGTTGATTCTCTTGAACTTAATGGCAAAGCTTCTACTGATTCAGTGGGATTGTGGTTTGACCAGTATTTACAAGTGCTGTAAATCGACCTCCCTTCCCCCAAACTTAGAATCATAGAATCATTAAGGTTGGAAAAATCTCTAAGGTGATTGAGTCCAACCTTTTACAGAACACTGCTAGGTTCACCACTAAACCATGTCCCTAAGCATCACATCTGCATGGTTTCTGAACACTTTCAGGGATCGTGATTCCAGCACTACCTTGGTCAGTCTGTTCCAGTGCTTAACCACCCTTTCAGTGAAGAAATTTTTCCTATTATTCAATCTTGATATTGAATAATATTAATTTGGCACAGCTTAAGTTTTATCTTACTTAACATAAAAATGGCAAATGCCTAAAATAAATAATTAAACAAATGGTCTATCTCACCTTGATTTCAGATGTTTTCCAGGGGACATTTTCACACTACAGTGCTTGAGTTTGTTTATAAGCACATATGCTGTGCATGCTGACATGCAATGAACACCATTTTATTAAGGCATTTCTCTTCCAGCCAAATGTGTGTTTGGCTGTTTTGATTCAGACCTCAGTATGAACTCACCTCTTTTTTTGCTGTCAGCTTCCACTCTGCTTTGCTAGTGCTGTCGCACAGCTTCACAAGCAAATGGAAAAACAATCAACTCAAATTAGCTTCTCTGACACAGAAGAAGACCTGGAGCTTTCTGGAATGCGTAGCGTCACACTGAAGAGCTGCTAATGCTGAGTGACTTTTTCAGGAAGTTTCACTTCTTGGTGATTTGTCCAGAAAGCAAATGATGGGGATATAAATTAGCTTGACAGAAGTAGAAAACATGGGTATTTGGATACATTTAGGTCATGAGTCTTCACCTGTCTTTCCCTGGATAAGGAAAGAGCTGTAGGTAAGTTTATTATCCTGCAGTGAGCTACCATCTGCCAAGCTCCTGGAGGCTCTCACTGTCAGGTGGGATATTGGGTGTGATTTGTGATTGCTGTGATGCCTTTATGCCAGTCCCAGTATCCGTGGTCAGAAGTGCAGCTGTTCTGCTGATAAATGGATGCAGATCAGGCACCCAGGCTACTCCTATTTCCAGTAACTCCTTGCTTTGTAAGCATCATCCTGAAGAGGGTACCTGGAAAGATCAATTCTAAGGTTGTCCTTCAGGGCTCGAAGAAGGCAGGGCCTTGAGATGGGTTGCTACATGGGATATGTGTTGTCTAGATGTGACTATAAAAGGAGATCAAAGATTTAGAATGTTTTCAACAAAAGCAGTGCGCATGTAACTGAGAGAGATTTGGGTGAGGAATGGTGTTTTTAGCATGCCTTTGACCATAGGACAGGCTTCTGTAACCCTCAAGGGTTCACAAAATATAAAGAAAATTAGCCTAGAAATGAAGAGCACTTAAAATTTTTAGTCTCACTTTTCTACCCACTTATTACTATCAGAACATAGCTGAGTTTGTTAATGAGATATGCCAATTATAGAAGTTTTCTTTCTCAAAACTGTGGGGAAAAAAAGATTTTTAAGGTCAATTGCCAATTGCCTGGCCTTTTTTTTTTTTTTTTTTTTTATTTTTTTTTTTTTTTTTTTTTTTTTTTTTTTAATAAGCTATACTCTTTTTTAGAATGGTTCTGAAAAATAGGTTTTGAGGAAAGAACAATTACCATGGTCAAAATTAAAAGCAAAATTTAAAGACAACTTTAGTATTCTTTTAATGCACATGTTTTCAAACTCAGCACATTAAATTGAAATGTAGTTCCCTTTTGTGCATGATGAAAAGGAAGAAATTGTAAGAATTTGAAAATCTAGGAAAAAATTATTATGTGAAATCTGTTTATGTGCCATGGTCTTCTCTTGTAGATTTGTCTAACAAAAAGATGTGTCCTAAGTAGGAGATTTCCCTTTTATGATAAGGGTGTTACATTATTGCCAGGATTGTCATACCACTATTTGCAGAAACATAGACTTCAAGTGGAATATTAACCAGTGTCAGTTCAATTGCTTCTCCTCTCGAAGGCCTGCAACCTTTGGATAAAAGGTGGGATAATATCTTGACACTCCAGTGTTCTTTATCATCTCTGCCTTGCCCTGTCAGGATATGTTTTCCTTTTTTGTCAGAAAACCTGCTCTTTGACCTTTCTCCAGCAGCCTCATCAGGAACAGCTCTGAGAGCTCTTTTCTCAGAAAGAGTTGTACGTTCTACATCCATAGCTGTGCTTAACCCCAGCTGGACACACCAGGCCAGGCGCTGCTGTCACGTGCATCTCAGTCAATCTATGTCAAGGCTTGTGAAAAGAGCAGATCTTAGCCCTGAGAGTTCTTTAATGGATTCCACTTGTCTGTGCCATGTGATATGTTTTGTCTCTCCTACAAACTCACCCTGAAACCTCTTTGCTGCTCTTACTTCCTACTGTCTGAGCTAGATTCTCTCTGGAAAAGCATCAAAGCTAACCTCACTTCACAGTATACATTTGTTTGCAATGACCTTCTTCTGGAGTGGTAGCAAAGCTTAACATCTATGGCACATCTCACTCGTGCTGTGAAGCATTTCCATTTCACCACAGTCACAGTAAGGTGGTCTGAAGGAGTCAGGCAAAGCGAAGTCTGAGTGCCCTTTGCTTTCAGGTATGTGTGTGAGGGCTGAAGCTGTTGATGAGGAGGCAGCCTGCGATACCTGCAGCTGGTTTTTCTGCACAAAGCCTTTTGGTGCTTCAGAAGATCATGTGAGCTCAGGAATCCAGGGACACTGGTTATACGTTTTCCTGGGCAGGGTATAGTGGAAAGCTGATCTTTGAATTCTACCACTGAGCTTTTTTTCTGTCCACACAGAATGGTGTTGGGAGCCTTCATCTGGGAGAGCTGTATTGAAACTTACCCTGTCTGACACTGCCTTGAATATGGCCCATCTCAAACAAAGGCAACATTCAGTGTGTGATTTGAGGTGGAAACAGAGCAGCTATATCTCCAAAACTCTTTTTCAGCTCCCCTTGCAGCTTCTTTGTGCTGTTAGCATTCTGCTAGATCTCTGGCTCTTCTCATCAGGCAGGAAAAGAGCTAAGACACTGCTCAAAGCAGCCCCAGCCCTAGGGCTGCTCCAAGTTCACCTGCCCAGGAAGTGGATTTGTTTGAATGGGAGCCCACCGGGCTGCATTGTAGCTACGTGCAAGTTTAAAAATGTCAAGATCAAGAGTTAGGCCCTCGAGACTTGGAGACAGGATGTCTGCCTAAGAGCATGGCGAATGCAGGAGTCAGTCACCTGGAGGGCAATTTTGTCACATGCTTGGTCATGATTTAAGCAGTTACCAAGGGGTTAATGCAGCCAGTGAAGGTCATCTGAGTGTCATTTCATAGCATCATATAAAATGGTTTGGGTTGGGAGGGACCTCCAACCCAAGGGTGTTGTCCAACCCCTGGGTGTCCAACCCGTGAGTGTGTCCAACACTCCTGCATATGGCCAGGAGCACCTTTTGCTAGACCAGGTTGCTCCAAGCCCTATCCAGCCTGGCCTTGAACACTCTCAGGGATGGGGCATCCACAGCTTCTCTGGGAAACCTGTGCCAGGACCTCACCATCTTCATAGCCAAGAATTTCTTCCTGATACCTAAACCTGACCACTTTCAGTTTAAAGCCATTGCCCCTTCTTCTGTAATATCGTGCCCTTGTCCAAAGTCCTTCTCCAGCTCTCTTGTAGCTCCTTTAGGTTCTGGAAGGTGCTCTAAGGTCTCCTTGGAATCTTCTTTTCTCCATGTTGAACAATCCCAATTCTCCCATCTTTCCTTATCCTTCTGGCCAGTTTTCCTGTTTGACAGTGATGATACCACTGGATGTTAGATGTCTTATAATTCAGCATACTTTGGATTGTATTGGACCCTTGAAGTTCAATCCATTTTGTTTGATTGGCTTTGAGTATTTTCTCCTTTTGTGAAGCTTTATGATTGGCATTGCTTTGGAAGCTCACAAGTAGAAAAGTGATGATTTGCTGCATCCAGGATGAAAACCATTGAAAAGGAGATATAGCTAATTTTATACCTTGGTGAGAAGTGAAATTTTTCAGTTAGCGAAAAAATAAAACCAGTCAGGAACAAAGCCCTGGAATCACTGAAGTTCTGCCAGTTCAACAGTAGGAATTACAGTCCTGAGGATCCAAGAGCTGTACTTGACCATAACAGAAGAAAGTGGGTTTGGTAATATTTTGGTGAGATGGAATGAAAGGGTTTGCAAGGAAAGCTTGTAGCATAGGGTAAGTTAATTACTATCCAATTTCTTCTCAGTCTCCAAGGAATGACATTTTTATTTAACCAGGTTTTTTAAATATTTCATTTCCTAAATGAGGCTTTTCATTTGCCTTATAATTTTGGAAGTTGCTGTGTTGCCTGAGCAAGACACAGATTCACAGTGTGATACTCATAAGTGAGATAGACAATAAACCTTTGAGCATCATTTAAAACTGTGCTTGTCAGAAATTCATTGTCTTCCCAAAGATGCTGTTCCATGTTCAGCCATCTTCTATAGCCCACAGGGTGAAAGGAGTGGTTTAAACCAGAGGCATTGTGTTTTGCTGACTGAGTGGCATCTTTTACAGCCAGTTAGCAAGAGATAAAAGAAAATCTCGTGTTCAATATGAAATACGGGCATTAACACTTCTGTATAAGAGGGTAAACTAGGAAAACCAAATAAAAAGGAAGGCTAGGAGTTGATCCAGTCAGATTGAAGGTGATAGAGATTATACCACTGATTCACAGAGGGTACTGGATGATAAGATACTGTTTGGAGCCTGATATTTGCTTCACTCGAGTGGATACCTGAGAGTGATGGTTGTGCACTTGGGCTGTCCTCAGTTTCAATACAGATTCCATTTATGAAATTCAGTGTCTTGGTCTCTCCTGTTGTCCTCTTTATTTGTCTACCATTCATCAGACTCCTTAGATCCTCTCAGCTGCCTTATTCCCTGGTCTCCATGTTTAGTCTCCATGTTTAGTCTCCATTCCAGAGCTCTGCTGCTGCAATTTTTTTTACACTGAGTGGATTGAGGTTGCTTCCTTTTCCCAGCAGGGTTGGATTTCATCTCTGATATGTATTCTACATTATGTTTATTATGAAATATATTACATTCTTAAGAGTTCATAACATGTCACGGTAATCTCTTGATGCCTAGCACAAGTGAACTCCTGTTGGTTTCCATACATACTCTCTGAGTTTTGTCTGCATGACTGTATCAAAAAACCCTATAAAAGTATATATAAACAGTAGAGTGCCTTTTTACCTCCGGTTACTTTTTTAAAAATGTTTTGTATTTTTTTTCTTTTTCTATCTAAAACCTTATCTAAGAAACTCTCTAGGACTATACTCTCAGTTGCAAATCAAATGAGGTATGTAGAAAGGGAAGGCTACAAACTCTGGTGACTTGCATAGTGAAGAGGAAGGCTCAGCTGTGTTTCTTGTTCCATTTGTGTCCAGGAAGAGCTGTGATACTGTACAGAGACTAGTTAAGCAGAAAACTGCTCCTTGTAGTGTATTCCTGTTCTCTCCTTCGTGCTTGTCATGGTTTAAGAGAAAGGAGGTCTTGGGCAATGGTAATCTGTTTGTGGCTGGGGGAAGGAAAAATGGATGTGGTGATGAAAACTCTGCTTCTGACCTTGTCAAGTTGTGGGTGTGCCAGTCCTTTGATGACAGCTGAGAGCTGCCTTCATAGGTTTTGACCTCTGAAAAAAGGAGTTGCTACCACTGCCTGCCCTTGCAAGCAGTCATAAGGACATACAGAAGGGAGGAAGTCTTCATACCCTACTAACAACAAGGAAGATGCAGTTACTGTTTTTATCAGGCCAGACTTGCTAGCTGCTGATTTGCAGCTTATAGCTGGTGGATATTGCAGTAGGAGCTTAAAGATTTAGAACAGTCTTTCCTTTGGCTTTTGTTTCACATTCCCTAGGATTTCTGTTACTGAGCATTGTCCCTATAACTGTGAGGTAGAGAACTTACTTAATTTCACCTTCCTAATAGTAGCACATGACTTTTAAAAAGAAGCCAGATTTCTTTAAGAGTGTGGGGCATGTGGATCATGCCCCATCTCAGGTGGCAGAAGGTGAGGTTAAAAGTGTCATTGGTCCCTGATGGATACATGCATAGACTAAAAGCATGTGTTTTAAGTTGGATTTTCTCCTCTTGATGATTTTTCTTTGTACAGTATCAAATAGCTGTCCATCCCCTACAGAAAATGTGGATAAAATATAACTGCTTCTGCTGGATGATCCCCTGAGGACTTTGCTTTTGTTAGTGCTGCCACTCTGTCTTATTCTTCCTTCTTGTCTCTCTGCTTTGTGCTTTCAGAAACCACATATGCAAAACTCACTTGCTCTGCCATTAAATGCTACATACACGTTTTTTTAAGTGAACACTAATGAGTATTCTGAACTATTCAGAAGTACAATGTTGTCATTTCTGGTGTAAAAATTATTTTTTGAGTAACAGCCATTTGGAAGATAAATGTTATCCTTTTTTTAGACAGCATTCTGTTGTTTAAAAAGTGACCACCTGAAAAAAAATTTCCATCTGGCACTGGACTTATTTTCTTTGTGGTCCAGACTTCTCAGCCAGACTACATCCATGTAACACAGCAAGGTTCCCAGGAAAGGGTACAATGCTGCCTTGGAAAGGCACATACACAGTATTTCTTTGTAACATTCTTTCCCCAACAACCATTTCAGTCCAAGGAATTCCCAAGTTGGATTTGATTTCTGTGTACAGAAGAGAAAAGCAAGCATTATTTACTAGGCTTTAATTCCCTAGAGAGCCATATGAGCAAGGAGAGATATGGAAATAGCTGAAGCAGATTTATCTGTTAATTGGAGGTGACATCCATGAAAAATGTTCTGTGCTGTCTTTTTTTGCCCAGCCAAGCTTTGCTTAGCAATGTCTTCGCAGCATTAATCACAACCAAAAGATTCTGTGGGAAGCCTTTTTCTCTATGTTAAGAAATGCCAGTGAGGATGAGGATTTCATGTTTTGTCCTTCACCGGAGGGTTTGCTTGCTGCAGACAGGGAAGGAAGACTGTCATCTGAGGATTTAGTCCTGGAGATGAGGACCCCCTGCTGAAAGATATTTATGTTTTCTTGCTGTTATGGAGCTGTAAGCATGAGATCGGCAGCCACTAACATTTCTAGTGGCAGAAGAGGCAGCTTGTAAATGGCCTGACATGTTGGCTAAGGACCTGTCTGTGATTGTAGCCGGAATCTAGGATAAGAGGAGCAACCGTGCCTGCAAATTCAGCGATGAGAGACGAGTGTGGTTTTTTGTGGTGGTTGCATGGTGGCACAGCAGGACTGGCAGGACATCTTTGGTCTTGAGTCAGAGGGTGTGCTGTTCCCCACTGTTAGGCAGGGAAGGAAGGACAGGACCATGCTGTCCAGGGAGGGCAAGGACACCTAGGAAGCCCATTATAAGGTTGTGAGGCTCTCTATCTGGATGAACCCTTCTTAGGTGCAGTGATCCCTAGTGGACTTGTCAGAGAAACTATTTTAATGAGCTTGCACATATGGTGTTCTGAGGTTTTGTGTTTGTATTACAATGTAGGTGTAATTGGTGTCCTCACTTTGCTCTCAGATAATAAATCTACTTATAAAATCTGTTTGTTGCAGTCTTCACGGCCATGTGAGTGTGGAGAAGCTTGCCTATAATTTTGGAGGAATTAATTTCATTGAACAATACTGTGGCAAACACTGCTTTGGGGTATGTGTTGCTATTCAAAGAGCTTTGTGGTCATGGTTTTCTGAAGCATCTAGCCTTGGCCCAGATTTCCTCACTTAGCAACTGACTTTTAGCAACAGTGTGTATGGATGCCAGTAAATGAAGACTTTAAGCCTAGTGCTGTAGAAAATCTTATGAAGTATTGTCGCAGTAGGGATCCATTGTCACTGCCATATTGGACTGGTTCTTAACTGTTCCATAAGGGAAGACTGATCCAAGCACTCAGACAGAGTGATCTGAAATCCTTGCATCATAAATGCAATAGCCAGCACAGTATTGTCAAAAGAAAAACCTCTGAGGAAAGGTATGCACAGTTAAGTAATAGGATAGAATATTGTGGTGTTTGGAGTATAGCATATTTTGATTCTAATGATACGTTAAATTTTAATAAACTATTTGAACATATCCTTACTTTAAACTTTGAGACGGTCTGGACTCAAGTGGTTGCATCAAAACAGTGGGTTTTTTTTTTATTTATAACCTTTCTAGCAAAATCAAGGACAATGCTGTCACCTTCTTTTCAACTGCCTTTTCTTTGAGATTTAACAATGAGAGACTTTTTATTTATGGTAATTCCTGTGTGTGGCTGAAAATTGGATTTGATTTGAATGAAGAGTTCTTCAGGTCAACTCAAATTCACTAGTGCTGTTTACTCTTACTATTGGAACCAGTCTAGGTGCTCCATTTGCTTATATTGGAAATCATCTTGTCTTTAATTCTAGAAGAGTCTCTTGTAAATAAAGCCACAGTGTGTTATAATCCATTCCTTGACTTTTCAATTAAGTGCTTGTTAGGAGGTAATGTAGTAGTAGCCTGTTCAGTGTGAATCCTGAATAGGAGACCCTGATTCCCTTGAAGTCAATGAATGAGGTCAAAAGCAAAAATTCCAGCCACCTCTGCAGTCCTCATTAGGGCAGCACAGGCATCGCAAGCCTCTGTGGGTACAGGTCAGGCAGAGCAGCTGCCTTTTGGCCAATTCTACTTCTCTGGCAAATCAGCGGCTCCTGTTTACCTGTCTGCTCACACTGGCATCATTTATGACAAATCCAACAGTGGTGCAATTGCCCAAGGAAATGTCTCTTCTTTAACTGCAGAGACATAACTTTTTAGTTGTCTTATTTTGTTGAAAATGGTTGAATCTCTGTGTGTTATGTCATCAGCCTCAATGGGAAGAAAATTATCGCTATCCCTATGCCTTGGAGATGTCCCCCATTGCTCCTTATGCAAGGGTAGTTTGATTTCTTCCATCTTGCTGAACTGAGGAGATCACAGAGGTTGTCAACCAGTCCTGTCTCCAGCTTTGGGAAAGATTTCCTGGGACGAGTGGATGGAGAATGGGAGAAGGGTGAGCAGGCTAGGGCAGGTGCCATGTGGCAGTGAGGAGGCTGCTAGCTGTCCTCTCCCTACAGGTCCTGGCAGAGAGGAAAGCCATGAATCAGTGCCCTAAGCATCTAAGGCCAGGGAGTGAGTAGACAGGGAATGCTGATTCCTCCATTCCTGCTGGGATCTGAGCTCAGTGCACAGAGCTGCATGGTTACACAGATAAGGTTTCACAGATACACCAGTATGTCTTGCAAACAGGTTTTGCAACAGTCAGCTTGATTTTCTCCCTTCCCCTCTCACCCTCAATCACATCCTTTGTCATATCCAAATAAATCTGTGTCCATCTTGGCTCAGTTTCAGGATCTCTTCTGAGGGTGATCAGTGTCTGTGTCTCTACTTGGGGGATGCCCAAGGCTGGTCAAGTCTGCTGCCAGACAGCTCCTGCGAGCTCCAGGCCTGACAGATGCTCTTTTGTAGCTGTCTGGAGCTGGCCATGACCAGCCCAGTCCCCAGCCATATATACTGCCAAAACATATGGAACAAAAGGTGATATTACTGAAGGAGCAGCGAAGTGAGGGAATAAAGGGGTGAGGGACAGGAGAGGAAAGAGTACAGAAGGGCAGGGAGCATTGAGCATCCCCTGGAGCACGTGTGGTGGCAGAGACCCCAGTCTGGGACGGTTTTCCTGACTGATGTTGCAGCCTGGAGGGAGAGCCCAACACTGGGACAGAGAGAAGTTACCATGTTCTGACCAGTTCCAGCCCCTCTGGGGCGAGAAATGAGTAGGAAGGGAGGTGTTAACCCATCACAGAACTCTGTTAAGGGAGCACTTTTCGCTCTCTAAATAAACATCTCTTTCATTCTTAGGGGCTCTATTTGGATACTGTAAAAGTCTGATTTCACATTTCCTTTAGCACTAGGGAAAAAATAATCTCAACCAAGCAAAAAACTGCTGAGTTGTTGTGCAGGGCTGAGAAGAGCCACTGATCTCAAGCTTGTCTTTACTGATTTATGTGAAACTCTTCTTCAGGAGTGCTTAAGGATTCTGTGAATGCTGGGGCTACAGAGGCAAAACATGGTCTCCTTTCCCAAACAGTTCACGATCATAGGCAGCAATTCCCAGATTACTTTGGTGATGAGGCTGCACTCAGATGCTGGCTGGATATATTGACTAGATATATCTCCTTTAGTGAAATCTTCCTTCGTTCCTTCCTTCCTCCCTGCTTTCCTTCCCTTCCTTCCTTCCTCCCTCCCTCCCTCTGTCCAATAAAAAGAGACTTTAAACACAGACTTTGCCTTTTCATAACACAGGGTTTGCAACAAAGCAAGCAGTGACATTTTAAAGACATGTTTGCATAGAGCTGTTGACTTTTCGCCCCTGGATCTACCACTGCTCTGCTCTTACTGTGCTGGAGAGATGGATGCTGTGAGGATGGGGCTCCTCTCACCCACAGGAGGCCTGTGAATAGATCTTGGTTTGGGTAGTGATGCATGACTAAATGCAGGCTTTGCTGTCTCTCATTTATCCTTCAGTGGGGTTGCAGAGTGTCCTTTTGCAATGTCAGTTACTGGCAGTGTCTCCAGGTGGAAGTAGCTGCAGTCTGTAATCCTGGTGAGGGGTGTGGATTTTCTGCCAGGTGCCTGTCTGTATAGTCACCCACAAGCCTGCTGTCGTCCTCGAATTTGTAATCCTTTGAAATATTGAGTTTCAGCTTGGACTTGCACACACAAATCTGCTAACAGCCTCTATCAAAGTGTAAGTTTCCAGAAAATGTTCAAAGTTGACAGCTGATGACAATAATATACTTTTTTGATCCAGGGAGTTCAAATGGTACTGTTAAACATCACTGAGCAAACCCCCTTTAAACACAATGGTCATAGAAACGTTTTCACTGAGAGACCAAAAAGAACTACTGTAAATTGCAGTGATAATTTAAGGGAATAGCAGTAGGACATTGCTGTCTTCTTAAGATACTGGAAAATAGTAACTTATTCTGGTCTCAGTCACAGCTCAGGTCTCTGATCCCTTTCATCTCATTACCCAGCAGAGCAAACAGTAAAGCAATTTCAAAATTCAAAACAGATGCCCTGCTGTCAGACTGGGGTAATGCCTTCTAAGATATGAAGTGGAACATGCTTAAGTGGGTCACTCTTTATCTCCAGACTTTGCTTCCCTTCAAAGGCCAAGTTGAGCACCTGTCCCTACACCTCTGTTTTTAAAAGAAAGCTTGGCTGCATGTGGAGAAGATTTTGCAGCTGTTCAAGAAGGTGAAATCAGAGTGGAATGTCAAACTTTTTTTTTTCTTTTTGTTTTATAGTTATATTTGGAGACCAGCAGAGCACATTGAAAGTTCTTTTTGTGTCCATGTTTCAGTCTTTTTAACAACACTGTAATGGAGTTGAGGGTTTCTATGAAATTATGGTAAGATGTCTTTTGAAATCATCATGACTGCTGAATGACAACAGAAAAAACAGCTGCCATTAGTTAGAAACTCAGTCTTATAGTGGTTTGGTTTTGTTGGTTTTTTTTTGTTTTTCCCCAGTGGGAAGGAGTAATGCATAAGGCCAGATTAGGAACAAGTGTAACTGTATTTACAAGATGGTAAAGAACTGCTTTAGTCTGATCGTTAATAGTAGTTCGGTATGGTCTTCATTAGGATGTTAGCCTTCCTCCTTTCTAGTTCTATTTCCATGCAGAAGAGCTGTTTCTGGCTTTCAGAAAGTTACAAGTCCATATGCATTATATGTAAACCAAAGTGCTCCCATTGCACTGCTTTTGCTTAGACATCATACTGCTTTCAAATCCTTCATAAAAAAGCCATTATGAAAAAAAAGAATTCAAGATCAGTCTGCTCTTCCCCCCACAAAATTTTAAAAAATCTATTATCTTTTATAAAATATTTTTTTTTCTTTCAGTAAGCATTAAAACATATTGAAGATTGTTCTAAATGGAACCAAACAGAGCCTCAAACTTCAGTATATGTGCTAAGAGATCCAGGTATAATTTATTTTCGTAAGCTGCCAGTTTGTTATAGTGGGTGTTCTAAATAGTAATCTTGCTATGGCTAAGTGTAGACATTTCTTCATCCTAGTCTTGCTGTAAGAAGCCCAGTACCACACCTGGCAGTCTTGCCTAGTGTTAGAACATTAACTGACTGTAATTGGTTCAGTTTTGAGTTCAGGTCGCATCCAAGGAAAAGCAAAATAATGCAAATGTCTGTTTAATTTCTGTGGTTTAGACAGGTGAAATCCTGACTTTTTGCTTTGCCTTAGATTAGGAGTTCCTCTCGTTCCAATTTGTTACATAAAGCTTTCATTAAGGGGGACAATATCCTGAACTTGAAAATCTCTGTTAAAGGAGAATCTCTGTTATAGGATTCACAGCTATGTCTTCTAGCTCTGCAGAAGGCTGTGCCTCTTTTGTTTCTCTTCCTGATTTTTTTTGTAATGAAGAAAATTGTCTTACTATCTATCATGGAAGAGATGCAGAGGAACTAGTATAAGATTGCACTTGTGGTTTAAATATTTTTCAGGCAGGTAACTAGATTAGCCAAGACAGAGAGGGATTTTCAACTGACAGGCCTCATGCTTTTGTATTTGCAGTTTCTGTAATATGAATTAACAGTTCTGATCTTCTTTGTGTCTGTATTGACTTTGAGACTTCATTTTGTCCAAACTGGCTGGACAAATTCATTTTGTCCAAACTGGCTGGACAAATAATTTTCAGGAATCTTTGTGTTGCTATTCTTCAGAAAGAGCAATCACAGTAAAAATGTCCTTGAGCATCATTAAGAAGCAAGGAAAAGGCTACACGTTTTGTAGCCTTCCTGAAGGAGAAATTACTTGTGATCAAGCAGAGGGAGGCTAAGTTTATGGTACTAGACTGAAATAGGGTTTTTCATCTTCCCTTTGGAAATGAAACAGCTGGGAAAGAAATCACCTCTGCCTGCTCCCTCTCAGGAGAGGCTTTGGACAAGAAACCTCTCCAAGATCTGGTAAAAATTTAATCATTCGTAGATGTCCTCACCTCTGCCTCAGCAAATCCTGAAAGCAGATTTTGTATAGTTATGTATGGTTAACTTAGTCTTTCAAGTTTCACTTCAATAAGAAAAAAAATCCATGAAGATTATGTTACCTTCATTTGAAGACATGTAGGTTATGTTATGTTCATTTGAGAATCCTATCCCACAGGTTTGGTTGGAAGCATATTCTAATGCAATATCCCTGGGCAGGTTACAAATACTTTATGTTTCATTTGGCCATAAGCAGGCTGACTCTTGTGAATGGTAGTTTCATGGGAATTACCTGACAGTTGGATAAAATATGGTGGAGTGGATCTGTGGTGTGATGAAAGGAGGATAATGTGCAGCAGAATAGCTGTTGTTAGAAAGCAAAAAATTTTGCATTTTGGAAATGGCAGATATGACTTCATATTCTCTGCGGACTCTGCCGGGCAAGCAAATGCCGCCAACAGTGGCATCTGCTGCAGAACTGACAGTGTGGCTCTCATGGCCAGGAACTGAATCCTTTTATTTTATGATGTGTGGATTAGGTGCTTATGCTTTTAATTATTTTATTAATAAGATAGAATGTAGGGTATTAAGGGTGCTTCTTGTAGACCAGAATAAAGCAGTTTAGGCAATGCTTGAAGTAAAGCATATTCCCAGAGCGAAAACACAGCAGAAGATAGAGATCTGCTAAGTGTAAATTCTTTTTAAGCTGCACAGATGGCCCAGCCTCACAGCAGCAGGAGAATGGGAACAACCCTGTGTGTCCTTATGGTGAAAACAATGATGACAGCCTTCTTCAGTCCTTACACCAGGCTGAGGAGCAGCCCTGGAGGGGAACCCACAGCAAGTTGGGAGGTGTAGGGAATGCAGTCAGTGCAATGTGGACACTTGAACAGTGCATGTGTAATGAGCCGCTTTTCTATTTATGGACCTTGTTAATGAACTGTAATGATGAATTGCAGCTCAACAAATTTGCAGAAACCTATAGTGCAGCAATAGCAAGTAAATCTGCAAGACTTCTGGTTTATCATGTAGAGGCATCTAGCCATTGTCTGAGAAAGCTAGGCTTTGACAGTGTTCTGTACACAGTAGTTGCTTCCTAATGAATATGATGTGGGCACTGTGCCAGGATGCAATTATTCAATACGATGAAGTAGAATCCTATCTATTTATCCTCTTTATGCATCAAAACTCATCCTTTAATTTTATTTTCCCACATGCCAAATGAAATTTAATGTGTTGTTGTTTGAATATAGTACTACAGATCGTGGTATTAAATTGTACAAAAACATTTGCAGATGATAAGCTTATTGCAGACTGTCTTTAAAATGCCTTAATGGAAAACCAAAAATAGATCTATTATTGCTAATGGGTTTGTATAGAAAGAAAAAAAAAAGGTATTTAACACCAGTGAACTAACAGGTGGCTTAACAGGGCCATGATCTGGAACAGGACAGGCTGGAATACATTGATTAAATATCAGCAGTCCCACTGTCGATACAATAGCTTAGGGGCAACATGGTTTGCTTTTTGCTTTTAACTAGAATGGGGCTTTACATTCTTCACCAATTTCAGCATTGCTTCTTTTTTACAATGCAGAAGTTTGCTGACTTTTAAAAATGGACTTGTATAGGGCATGATCTGCATGCATTTTGTAAGAAGCTACATTCTCCAGCTTCAGTACTGCAGTTGTTGGTCACAGTTAATCTGAATTCTTTTGTCTGGTTGCAAAATAACTGTTAATGTGAATACACATTTAGCTTGTCCATTGCATGCTTTGCAAAGATCTGTTTTCATTCGAGGGAGAATGCAGCAATATAACTTTCACAGAGCATAAAGGAACTGGGTTTTGTTTGGATACACGAGAAGTCATCTGTGAGAAAATTAAACCCAATCAATTTAAGCAAATGAGTGGATATTATGTCTCTGTGTCATTTTCGGCAGTAGCTTACTGAATAAGTGGTTTCATCAGGATTTCCCATCTGGCCACTATCTGCTTAGATTTGAGTATTTACAATAGTACAGTGAAATTAGTACTTCAGTCCTTGATGACGTTGTAACCTGTCACTTGACGTTGTAAACTGTCACTTGCCTGTAGTATTTTGAACTACTAAAAGGAACAAGAAGAGTTCTGGCCATGTAACTGAGGAGAAACATACAGAAAATGGTGCTTTTCCATGACCTGGACAAACAAGTTCCTGATCTGAATAGAGAGGCAGACTTATCTTGGACCAGGGAAAGAGGGGGAGTATCTGTGTAGGATAGGGTTTTCTTTTAAGTTGGTTGGTATTTTTTGAGGATTATTCCTTTGTCAAATGTAGAGCTGTGTTTCTAAATAGCTAGGTAACTAGCCACTTCTTTCTATTGTAAGGGTACATGCAAAACTGAATACTGTGACGCCTAGCAAATTCCACTTTCATTTATGGAGAAGAAGACATCTCTCAGGAGGAGAGGATGCTGTCTCCCTGCTTGTGGAAACAAAAATGCTTGCTGTTTAGATGTTAGGAACCCTGTTCCATCAAATCAAAGAAATTTTATGAGGTACACTGGCATCAGCAAATCTTTTATCATGATATATTTGTTGTTGGTCACCTCTGACTAGGGATCAAGGGAGAAAAATGTACCTGACTGAAAACATGATCATGAACTTCTGGACCTGAAAATGGGCTATTTTAAGAAAATTACATTGTGAAAAGATACACAAGTCCAAATACAGAATGAAAATACAAGTTTACTCATTTGCCAGGATATAAAATATCCTTTTGCCAGTTCTATTTCCAGATCTTGTGCATGAGTATTAAAGAATCCTAGACATTTTACCTCTGTTATGCTGTAGAGAGGGAAGGGGAATCCTGATTTGTGATAGGGAGTCTTCTAGTATAGAAAGAATAGGAAATTACAGTATGGAACAAAGCTGTAATACAGATATTGTATGCGAATATCACAGGGTGAAGTAACTTCCTTGAATAACTCAGAAGTGAATATAGACAGAGTAAAAATACATAGATATTTCAGGCTGCCAGCTCTTAGTTGGAATTATTAATATATAAAGCATAATATTTCAGACCCTTATGTTTTCAATTCAACTTAAAATTTTCAAAATATCTGTCTTCCTAACCTCTCTAACAATGTGATAATACTGCAGTCACTGATAAGAATTAATAGCAAAATCTGCTTATTTTCATATGGGATGCCATCTTTTGAGGTCAGTACCATGTTATCAGATGAAGGGTGGTAAAGGGTTGTATTTAATTCTGAGTAATGTGCCTTTAATCTCATCCTGCACCTGATGTTTGAGCCGTGTAATGAAACTGAAGATTGTGGGTTTCTAGCTGGAGAATATTTATTTTGTAGAATATTGTGTTCTAAAGCTGTTAATTACAGCATTTCCATGCTTTCTGCTGGGTTTCTTGCATTGTTAGCAAGAGGGATTTGTGGGAAGCTCCACAGTTCTTTCTAGAAGCACTTTATTTAGGATTTCAGTGGATGATACCTTGGTCAAGAATAGTCTTATCAGCTGGCAGGTATTTTCTAAAGAGGAAGAATCACAGTTGTACTGAATATAGTCCTATTGTAACAGCAGTGTTTCCAGATTCCTTCAGCAGGCTCAGGAAATGTCTGTTGTGTAATGACTTGTACAATCGATGGCATTCTTTTCAAAGTGTTAGCATCTGTTTCAGACCTGAAAAAACCTTTTTTTTTTTTTTTGTTCTAATGCAAAAGAATAGATTTGTTTTTCAGAAATTCCACTGCGAAACAATTTATGACTTTTCAAAATGAAGTGGCTTAAAAAAGTAAAAGGATATGGACAGTCACCAGGTATGGGAATGTAATTATTTATTATTATGCAGGTGCTCTGATTTTTACAGAAAACATTAATAAAGATTGATGGACTCTACTGCATCTAATTACTGTGTCTAGTAATGCTGAAGATGGTGAGCTGATTCCAAATATAACTGCCAGAAGTCAAAATTTATCTTTCTCTTTTCCGCTCTTTAATTCTCCTCACACCCAACCAATACAAACTTGCTTATTACACCTTCTGTATCGCAATTAGGAGGGGAGCGCAGTAGGCCTGTGTGGCTATAAGTGAAGGCAATTACTTGAAAGAATTGTCATTTTGGTTGTCATTTGGTTGCATAATAACCACATCTGAAGCTGAGTCTTAGAAATTACAGACACTGACTTAAGATGATAAGTGAATTGTTAGGATCGAAAAACTTACATCTTCATTCTTCTAATGCAATGGGTACAAAATGTTTATTGTTTACTGCTGTCTGCTTAGTTAAAACACCAGAAGCAAGTCAGCAAAAAGACGGCATGGGATGGAATGGCAGCTATTTATTCTTATAAGAATGTATACCAAAAATCTCAGTTTGCTTGAAATCTTTGTAATTTCTCCTGAAATAAGCACAAACCTGGAAGAACATTCAGTCTGGTTTGATTTTTGGTGGTGGTGTTTTTTTTCCCCCACTCACTGTGTTTATTGCCTTTTTTCCTTTGTTAACTTTTTACCTTATTAAAGAGGTGTGATTTAAGGAAAGGATGCACAATTAAGGTGGAAAAGATTAAACAAAAAGTTGACAAGTGAAAGACTATTTTTTCAAAATTATTTGGCAAAAATTGCCTAATATGTAAAGTCTTTTTTTTTCCACACACAAAAAAAGAATTGTCAGGCTTCCAAATTACAGATGAAAAGTTCATGAAAATTTCGTGAAAGCCTGTTCTCAAATGTTTCTTTCTCACATTTTTCTTTTTTTGGAAAATTTACCAACCTTTACACTTCTGTAACCCATGCTGATAGATTCAGTCTAGCTGGCCATCCCACAGTTCTGCCAGTACAGAAACTAATACACTGTTCCTCAAACCTTTCTAGATCAGAGCATTAAGTAGGGGTGTGTGTGTGTGTGTGTGTCCCCACTTCTTTTGTATGATCCTTTTCCAGTAAGACCTTTGCAAATTGTGGCTATTTTACAGAGTGTTATGCATGGCGCTCTGAAGGCATTTTAAAGCTCCCACTTCTGAACTATCCACATCTTTATTTGCTCAAGTGTGCTGCACTTTCAACTATGTCATCAAACCTCAGAAGAGGTCAACTCATTTAGAAATAGGTTTATTTTTCTTGTCTAATTTTCATGGTAACACAGTGACGGACACTGGGATCTGGAAGACTTAGTTCCTATTCCACATGCTGCTCATCTCCTAATGAGAAATGTTGTTCAAAAATTAAGAATTGTGTTTATGACCACTGTGATTTGCTGTTTCTCAGGAGTCTCTAAGTGTGTAAAAATGGGAGTGATACACTTCACCGGAAACACTGAATCTTAATCATGCACTTTTTTTTTCTTTTAAATTATGAAGTAAGTTGTTCTTTATGATGGTCCTTGCCAAATTTCTAATCACCTGGAGAGGCAGAGTAGTTTTGCAGATTGACCCTCCTGGAGATGCAGGTTACTTCCGCTTTGTCTCTTCATTTGCTCCAAGGAATTCTTTTCCATTTTAGAAATAGAGTTTATGGACTGATTTTGTAATTTCCCTAATAAATTGAAAGCTTTTGAAAAGTAAAGTCTTAATGCCAATTTAAAGAGGTTTTGGATTAGATTTTGTGCTTTTCTCTTCAGTGAACAACGTGATGCATGGAAAAAATGGTAACATAAATTGAGAGCAGGTTTTGAACTTTGCAGGATTGTAAGACTTTGCGTCTATGTTCATAGAGCAGCAAAATCTGAGAAGACTTTGGGAATGCAGTCTCTGGTTTCTGCCTTCTTCAAGCAAATATATGTGCACTAAGTACATAGCTGCAGAAATAATTACTATTGACAGAGTGAAGTTTGGAAAATGATTATGTGGTAATGAAAAGAAAGCAGTAGAAAAAAGCCTGCCATTGCTGATGACAGGCAAATTAACAACATTTGGAAATGGCACTCCAGCAGAATTTTGGATTAGTGTTCTTTAATTCTTGATTGTGATAGCAAACACTTAAAAAAAAGCACTCTGGCTTTTTATAATCAGACTTCTTGTGCTTGAAGGACTTCTTGATTCAGAAGTTGTGCATGGGGACCTGGAGGAAAACAGAGCAGAAGTAACAAACATTTAAATTATCCAAAACCTCATATAAGAGATTGTCTATATGCAGCGGTTCTTAAAAGCAAAACTGAAGCCTTATGAGTCTATCAACAGTTTCTTTAATCTCATTTCCATTGCTTAGTAGTATATGATGTTGCATAGTTCATTAAGCAAGTGAGACTTTTTACTGATTTTCTGAAATCTGCTGTAAATCACACCTTAGTATTCTAGCTTCTTTGTTCCTAATTGCTTTTTTGCTCTTTCAGTTACTCCTGAGACTGAACAAATAATACTAACCTCAAGTAACTTTCTCAGTTAAATTGTCTTGCCACTTTAAATAGTCTTACCACTTTATCCCTGCTAAAACAGTTTTCATTGTTGGCAACTCATCAAAGATACTATGCCGCTCTGAGAACAAATCAGATAAGTTGTAAGTTCACTGAGTGTAAGGAATCCAGCTTTCATGCGTGTAAATACTTCTCCTTTGAGCGTTTAATGAAAATGATAAGGGGTATCCAAGAGAATGAAAGATGGGTAGGTTCTAGTTTCACTTTTCTGAAAATTTTTCAGTTTTCTCTATTGCAGAGTTCTATATTAAATGTTATTTTCTGATTGCAGGTGTGATCTGGCCTAAGGTCTAGCAGTGAAGGATCTTAGCTTGAAGGAGGTTGTGTTTAGTACTGAGGATCAGAGCTAAAGCTCCTGCAGGTTCTCCTGACAGTGCCTCAGTGCTTGTCTGTTCACACCACATGGCCCAGCATTTGGTTTATGCTACCTTGGCTAAATAAACCCCTGGGATTTACAGTGTGGCTTCAGAAAACAAGAATCGTATGTGAGATATTTGCTTTAAAGGTTTGCACATTCCAGTTTTTAAAATACTACATTTGAGGATATATTTGCTCACTGGCAAGTCCATGTTTTGTTTTTTTTCTTGTGGCACAGGGGCTGGTTTCAGTGCATGCACAAACCCCTCTAGACTGACTCTTTAAAAAGGTGTTCAGTTCCCTCTTGCTGACAGTAAGGATCATAGTAGGTGTTTAAATGGTTGTTATCAGCTGCAGTGTAATAAGAATTCTGGTTTCCTTACTAAGTGGAATAATTTGTATTCTCCACCATTGTGGATGTGCCTTCAAGGTGACAAATTCATGCCTTCATGCTTTAGAATGCTGCATAGTGCCAAAAAAGGGATATGTTTAACAGAACAGTTATTCATATGAGAAATGCATTTAGATGTCTTTTATCTTGCTACAAACCCTCAAGTTGGAAAAGGACGCAAAGATTGGCTGTTACTGAATCTGAGAGTAATTTGGCTCTGAGTATAGAATATGTTGTTCAGTTTTGGGTCCTAAACAAAATCAGAATTCTAGGATAGATAGGCTATCTCAGATATGTAGATGTGTTTCCTGCCAGTTCATCATCAGAAATGGGCAGCAACTGCTTCAAAGGGTTACCTGTTTCAAATGTTGGAGAGCATTTTCTGAAACAGGAGAGCAACAGACACATCAGCCGCCCTGATTCTCAAATCTGAAACTGCTAACTAGGGACTGAGAAATAAGGAGAACAGCCTGAGCTCTTGAGGAGTGACGTGGGGTTTAGGCTCATCAATAACCGTGTGTGTGAGATAGAGATGGCAGTCACCTGAGTTCATGCCTCTGTCAGAGGGTGGAGGGCAAAGGGGGCTGGGCTTCTGTTGTTTTCTTTCTTTATGTGAAAAATCTAGGGGCTGACTTGATGTGGGGCAGGTTGGTGCCTTGCTTGTTCAACCTGAAGAAAATAAGGAGAGAAGAAGGAATGGAGAGTTGGAAGTAATGGAAACAGGGAGAGAGACAGGGAGGAAGTGTGTTTTTGAGTGAGACAGGAATAATATTAATAGTAATACATGAGATCTTTTTATCAATGTAAAGAGTACTTAGAAAGACCAGGGAGTGTGGCATATGTAGAATTCTTTTCTTTGTTTTGGCTTTATTTGTTTTTGATAAAGCATTTCACTTCCAGTAACAAGTCAAATTCTCCAAGGAGAGCTGTAACAGGAATAGAATAAGCAAAGAATTAACACCCAGTCCCAGAGGTATATAGCGTCTGTTTCACTTGTCAGGGAATATCAAGAGGGAATACACTGTACTTGGGGTAGGGCGAGTTGTTTCGTGTTTGCCATGATGTACCAGCTGAAAGAAGCAGTGATTCACTGACTTCTGAGGCAAGGCAATAGGTTTGCAAATACCAGCCACAAGAACCTCTCCATTAGTAAAAATTACCTCTGCAGAACAAGTTGCCCTTTTAGAAAACGATCCTGGGGTTTATTTGTTTTTATTTTAACAGCCCTCTCTCTGCTTCTTAGGACCAAAGTGTTAAGGAATCATAAAATATTAATGCTAAATATAAACAGAAGGCACATTCACCAACAAATCTAAAGGTTTACTGAGCTTGTGCTTGTTTTTGAAAACCTGTGAAGTCCTAAATATTTAAACTGAAAGAGATTAAGGGAAATGTGGAAAAATTGCCATTTGACATAATCAAAAATGCTGTTGATCCACAAGTAACATGCTTAAACCCTCAAGGGGAAAGTGGGAGAAAAGCAAGGAGGGAAAAACTATGGTTATATCTTTAATTTTGTATTTTGAAAGTTAGAGCTTGTTCAATCTTTCAGGTTTCTTTGTTGTGTTATTTTGGGTGTTTTTAAGCTAATTAAAAAGGCTTATAGCCACAGTAAATTTACAAAATCTTCAAGCTGAAAATTAAATTGTCTGTTTTGAAAACAATTACTTCCAAAGGGTAGAGTTCTTTTTACCTCTGACTTCTTTCCTCTCTTTTTATGTCTGCAAAACATTCACTCTGTCAGCTAAGGGTAGCGAAAAGGACTTTTAAAATTCAAACAGCTTTTTGTTGAAAAGTTTTGGTTTTGAAAGGAATGCCTTTGCAGAGTTAAATTTGTCATAACTTTAATGGCTCTATGGAATTGCAGTATGTTCTCTGTTATTTTACCATACCTAATTTTAGGTGAAGTGTGTTCATGGCCCTGGGGAGGACATTTCACAGTCTCAGTGTACAAGCCTACACTTACACAGATTCTGTGCTTGCAACTAGAAGGACAAAAAAAGAAAACATGCAAAGAAAATGTAGCTGCTGCAAGTTTAAGATTGACAACTAGTTGGTTTCTGTCACCTTTTTTTTTTTCACTGCCAGTGTAGGAGGCAAGTAACTATTTGAACAGCAGCATTTAGCACATTGCCTCAAGGAACAGAGGTCAGTGTCTTCAGCCTGAGAAGTTTCTGTGCTATAGGCCAGTGAAGGCTGTGATAGTGGCACAGTAATTTCTTTTCTTTCTTTTGGCTTAAAATTATGTTAAACTTATCCAAGCTGAAGGTGAAAAAAAGGCATCTGTTCTCTAAAATTTGTACTGATTTTAACTAAATAAATTTTCCTTCACATCATAGGTGTGTTGTGTGTAAATAAAAGATAATTTTATAAGATTGTCTGGGTAACAGAATTTATTTTTCATCTTCTACTGTGGTACCATAATAGGAAGCTGGTCTTAGATTCCCTCCCCTCAAAAACTTCTCCTTTCACCTGACCTTTGTGATTATCATAATACCTGGAGGGCAGTAGGTTTTATTAGTCAGATGCCATTTTAGTAAATGTGATTGAGAGAGTAAAGGCATTGGATTCGTATGGAGGTAAACAGCATACGAGTCACGTTTCACTCCAGTGATTTTAAATCAGTTAGGCAGGCTGTTCTTGTCAGCCCATATCCTGCAGTGTCTCAAAACAAAATGTCATTTGTGAAAGTGGTGTTAAACAGTCACTTTTCTATGCTTGAACCACTGCCACACTTGTGTGTGGAGCTGATCAGTGGAACTGACCTCTAATAAAAACATTTCTGATGCCACTGTTACACCTTGAAAAAAAGAAAAAAACTCTTCCTGCATTGCATCCAGCAGAGATCTACTAGGATCCAGAAGGAAATGCAAGCATTTTCATTCTTCTTGTAGCCTCCAAGGACCATGCGTGCAACATCTTTTGCTGATGATAAGGTTTTTTGCAAAATAGGTTTGCAGAATTGTCCTTTGTGTTTGTCTTAAAGCTTTTGGTCCCAGTGTCCGATGACTACACGATCTGTCTCTCTCATGTTTTGTTTTAGTCCTATGCACAATGCTTTCAGTGAAAAGCTTTGTCATAGGAAGATACGCCTTCCTAGAGCTCAGAAAAACAGGAAAAGATGAATCAAGGAGTGTTGTATTAAAAGAATAGTTTTCAAGTAAATATTTTAAATGATAAGTATCTCTTTCATGATTTTAGAATGCATATAGGTACTTTGTAATTTCCTATCTAAGGGTCCTTGAAAGTTCCATTTTAAAGTTGTTCTAAAATACTTTGGTTTATGGATAATCATCAGGATTCATGACTTAGGAGCAAAATCAGTAACATCATCAACCAAAGCAAACATTGCAGTGGAAAATGCAGAAAAGAAGACATTCAAATCAAAGACAAAAATTACTGAGGTGAGAAAAAGTTAAAATATTATATAAGGTCCTGAATACTACCAAACTCTATCACACCATTTAGTGAAATATTCTATGACTAGTAACTCTGGAGAGAATTCAGTTAAAAATGACTAACCATTTTGGACTGCTAGGATTTTTTTGTTGTTAGTTAATCAGATAATTGGTTCCTTTTGTCACTCTGCAGCTTATGCAGGATATAGGAAATCTACCTTCTACACAGACTCAAGAGCTTATTTTCTAATCTGTGCTGCAGTTTTATTCTAGGTTTGTAGGTAGTTTGTTTCACATAAAATAGTTTCATGTCAAGGCTCTTAATTGCAGAAATATATAAAAAATATTGTACTCATAGGCACTGCATCACACAACTGCACAAAGCTGAGCTCCAGTGGATGGAGAGGATGGTAGCCTGGTTGTTACCTGCTGGGTAACAGCAGGTTTGGTTTTTTACCCGCTGGGTAACAGCAGACTTATCTTGCTCTGCAAGATAATTTAGTGCTCCATGCTGACCAAGACACAGCCAGCCAAGACTGAAGGCCTTACCGAGTTCATACAACTCCTGTGGCTGCCATTGGTTATGGCAATACCGTGTTTGTTAGTCAGTACTTCTTGCTGCAGTTCTGTAATTCTGTGTCTTTGAATTTGGTCTTCAAACTGCTTGTTATCTTTGTGCTTGGGATTGCCTCATCCCAGGTGCAGGACCTTGCACTTGGCCTTACTGGACCTGATGAGATTCCTCTGGGCCCACTTCTCGAACTTGTCCAGGTCCCTCTGAGTGGTATCCCGTCCTTCAGGCCTGTCAGCCTCATCGCGTGTCTTGGTGTCATTTTTATAGTTTTGTGTTCCCTGAAGTATGTCTAAGCTTCTGGATTTACTGAAAATTCATCTAGATGAGTTTGGACTTCATTTTTACTGTGCGTGTTTTGATTCAGTTTAATAGCAGAGCCCTTTCTCTGCCATTGAGTAAGGCAAGTTTGTATCTTGTTGTTAATAATTATATTTAATCAGCATGGCTGAGATATGAATGAACTGGTGACCCAGTTCCATGGTGGCTCCTGAACCCTGTCTCTGGGACTCAGCTGGCAGTGGCGAGTGGGGTTTAGAACCACATTTCTTTTGCAGTCTTTAGCAGTGGGTGCTAGCATGGATCTTCCACATAATTTATTTTTTTCACCTTTTCAACATTCTTTCAAGTCTTGTGCAAAGTTACTGAATTTCACAGTTCTGATGTTTTCCTTATCAGGGTATTTTATGCTTCCAGATATATTCTTCACCCTCTTGGCAGCTTTTCTGTTTCAGTGAAACTGTGCTTTCAGTGCTGTGTGGTGATTAATGCATGCCTTTCTTTTTAACCCTTTGTCTCTCGTTTCTTCTGACACTTTCCCTCTTCATTCATACTTTATTCGTACAAATCCTAGTATTTCTGTTGCAACACGCGTTCTGCAAATGTCTTTTAAGAGGCCTCTCCTTGCCCTTGATCCATGTAGAGATTGTGTCCATGTCAGAAGAATCAAACTGACCCAAGTGTTCAAATGAACTTTGTTAAATCCATTAGTCCATGTGCTAACACAGAGCTCACTCAGGGTTTAGCTATAAGACTCTTCTGTCCTCAGCAAACATGTGTAGTTGATTCTTGCAGTGCCCTGAGTGCCCTTAATCTGATTTGAATTACTGGTAGTAGAAAGGGCTGACTCTCTGTTAGGAGTCACACGAATGTTTGAAAGCAGCTTCTAGAACTTAATTTGTCTTCAGATTATTTTGGTATGTTACTTGGACTGGTAAGGTATCTGCTAAGTTATTCCAGGGAAAACTAAATACTCCGGAGAATCTCAAACTTCTGTAGATTAGAATTTATTCCAGTTACCCTTGTGCAAACTTACTATGGCAAACAAACACAGCTATGGCAATATAAGGGGCTTTATTTTAAACCTTGTCTGATATTTGTGGCACATTCCTGTCAGTAGGGGTTCACTGTCATTACTGTGACCTTAGAGATGGCATGACAAACAACAGTGCTTGAGAGTGACCCTGTGCATACCTTTGGTGTCTGCCTGGTTCAGAAGCTAAAGTTTTGTTCAAAAGAACATGTTCTGGTACCATTTGTGTTGATTTTAGTTATCTTTTCATATAAGAATTCTGAGATAAAATTGTCTAATGTCTGTGAGAAGCCTTTGTAAAACAGTGATATGTAAGAAAATGTTTTATTTTTGTCTCTTGCATTTTAGATAGAACAGGGTAGGACTTCCTCTAAGAATAATTCTGGACAGAGAGATATGTGAAATTTATAAATCAAATTGTCTTTTTCTGTCTCTTGTGAAACTTTACCTGATGATAAGGAACATGCTAGTTTAAAAGTGGAATGAATTTTATTCCTCTGATAGCAATGTCTTGATAAAAAGAAAATGTGAAATCTCACCCTACCGAAGTCATTGGAAGCCATTGACAGAGTCCAGACTGTCTAAGTATTGATGCAAAAGTCGTGAGAGTCCTGACTACATCTTAAAGTTTTCTGGTTTTCTGTAAGCCCTGTTATGTCCACAAGTCATCACTTAGAGAGACAAATATAATTTGAAAAATCAGTGTCAAGTATCAGCTTGGGATAATGGATCTGTAGATTTTTTGTAATGGTTGTAGGGCTTATTTTGTACTGTAGAATCAGAGAACCACAGCATTGTTAGAGTTGGAAGGAACCTTGAACCTCATCTACTTCCAATCCCACTGCAATGGGCAGGGAACCTTCCATGAGACAAAGGTTCTCAAACCCCCACCCAGCGTGGCCTTGGACACTTCCAGGGGTGGTTAGTCCACAACCTATCTGGGCAACCTGTGCCAGTGCCCCACCACCCACACAGGAAAGAACTTCTTCCTAATACTTTATCTATATCTAACCTCCTTTAGCTTAAAGCTGCTGCCCCCTGTCTTGTCACTCCATGCCCTTGTGAAAAATCCCTCTTCAGCATTCTTGTAAGCCCCTTTAGGTACTGCAATGCTGCATTAAAGTCTCTCTGGAGCCTTCTCCTGGCTGAAGAGTCTCAGCTCTCTCAGGTTTTCTTCACAGGTGAGGTGCTCCAGCCCTCTGATCTACTGGACTTGTTCTGACAGATCAACATCTTTTTTGTGTTGGGGACCCCAGACCTGAAATTGTAATGTATGTGGACACTACTCTGGTGAAAACAGTATACAGAAAGTGCGGATAGCCCTTTCAGCTTTCTGAGAGAGGTAATAACATGGTTACACTTATATTTGTATATCCACTGAGAACTGGGAGTATGTCACACTATATGCCTGATCACTCAGGTTAAAACATGGGAAGAGGCTATATGGCTCGTTCCTGATAGCAGGCATTGTCCTTTCTGCTGTTTGATATGCTGGGCTAAATCATTAAGGTTAGAAAAGATGTCACAGTTGCAAGACTGCTGGAATATTTCCGAAATTTTCTGTGCTAGAAATGTGTGATATATTAAATCTGATACTTGTCACAATTCTTTTTTCTTTCATTTCATCCTGCTTCTTGTTGCTATCACCAGCACTCTAAATACTTTCATTCCTTTATTGGAACAGACATGTTGTTGCTTTGCGTCTTGGCCTTTGCCAAAGCTCAGGCCTTGGCAAAGGCCTAAGACGCAAAGGCTCTCTCTTTATAAACCGACCCTTAAATGAAAAGATCCTTTGAAAAGTAACTCTTATCAGAACAAAGTAACTTATACTTCCCAAAGTAATTTATACTTCGCAAACACTTGGAAAGCACTATTATATGTTTCTCGTCATTTGTGGAAGCTGTGTTTAGCTGTCATAGTCATTCTCTTATGAGCAACAGTTGTGACAGTTGTTGTATTGCTTATCTTGGGACTCTTTTATACCAATCATTATTATTGTGACTTTGCTCCACAGGACCAAACTCAATACAGTGGATCTTCTCCTCCCCACTGTCCTCCATCTCTCTGTCAATTTCCTGATGTGTTTTCTTCCTTTGTGCCAGGATGTGTGAGTAGGTGAGGTTGGAGACATTCTAGTTTTGTCAGTAGGAGCAGGTAAAAATGTTCAGCTTCTGCATACAGAGAGAGGTCTGCTGGGTCCAATTCCTGTTTGTCAGCACTGAGAGAGTGCTTGCACACTCATTAGTACCAGATCAGTGCACTGTGGATTGCCAGGCAGTAGGAAATTGATCTGGGTAAGGTTGTGGGCCTGTGTCTGTGATTCTGCTGAATTCACTGATTGCAAAATCTAGCTCTTCTGTGGCTTTTTGGCAGTTGTAAGAGGAGAGGCAACACTTGATTCAGCATGTAGCCTGGAAAGGTAGTTAATCAGTGATTTCTTTTTAACAATTCTGAATTACAGCTATGCTTAGTGCCTGAAAAATGCATGCAGACTCACAGCTCTAGTACCCTTCATCCAGCAGTTGGGAGTCTGAGAGCTGAATTTTTAGTGAAACGGAGACATGGTCTTAGCTGTTGCTGAATTCTGCTGTTTATGGAAGTTTTGTTTCTGCATTTGGTGGCTCTGCAGTTAGATTAGCAGGGCTTTGAAAAATTCAGCCCTGGCCATTTTCATGGCAGCTGTGCTCTCTGCAGGGGTCACTGATGCATTTGACTGCCAAAGGAGCAGAAGCATCTCCCTGTGGATGTACTTGTCATTGGCAGTGGAGGGCAACAATTAGGTCTGTGTTTGAACACTTCTAAATGTTGAGCAGCTGAGGTTAACTGTGAAAAAAATGTCTCATGGACCCCTCGGGTGCCTGATCTGCAGAGTTTGGATGTCTTTTGTGGCACTTCCTGTGGAGAAGTGGTCACAGGCTAAAGCATCCTTTTGTTTTGGAGAAATCAGGGCCAGCCCCTGGTCTGTTGGCCAAGATGCCAGTGTCACACAGATGTTGGTTGTTTCATCACCGCCGAGACCCAGGTTCGATTCCTGGTTGGGGCCCCTCCCCGGGCAGATGGATCTCGTTAGCCCTGTAAGGCAATCCATCTACGTCCTGAGGGCCTCGCTGCCACCATCCAAGCTCGCTTGGCCCCGGCAGATGAACCTCAGGATTAAAGGGTGGGCTCAGTTCCGCGCACACTGTGTCTCACCTAAAAAAAAAAATCCAATGCGCAGGCTAGAAGGTGTAAAGACCTTCCCCGGTTCTTCGTTCACGAAGACTGGCCATTACTAATTACAAGGGTAAGGAGATGCATAATGGTGGCTTTTAAGCTAAGCTGTGACCATGTTGTATGATTGATGCCTGGCTTTATAAATGGGATGGGAACATCATCACATGGCTCCCCTGGAAACTCTGAGAAGAAACTTGCAGCTCTTATGATCCCATCATCTATAGAATAATCATAGTTATGATGGAGTTATGAATGGATAATTGACTCCCGATATTAACAGCTAAATGAGTGAACCTAGAGTTATGAAATACTGGCTTAGGTTTGTGAAGAAATAATAAAGGGGTCCTATTACTTCTGATGTGCCCCATTGTATCCACTGCTAGTAACAAGCCACAGACCAAAATCTTCATTAACTTTAAGACTTCAGTTAGGTCAAGATTAAATTCTTGGCTCTTGTTGTAAGGTGTATTTCTTTGGCCCTCATACATGGCATGAGTTCACTGATTTGGTGGAGCAAGAGTGCAAGCCATTCTGAGAGTCTTCATGGCATGCTGGGTTATCACTGAGCATCAGGTAATGTGTATACCTGTAGATCTGACTTACTTACAATGTCACTTACAATGCAGATTTTTGAACAACTCTTAAATGATAAAGGATCATAGGAAAAACACAGAGAAGGGAAAATGTGGCCTTTGCCTTGTGGTCTTAATCTGTCTGGAACTTGGCTGAAGCAAATCTGGGGTTAATTCAGTGTCAGCTTGTGCAGTGTGTTCTGACAGAGACTGATAAAATTATGCAAGAGGCTGAGCAAGGTGGAGTAGAGAAACTTTCTCATTGTAGTCCTAGTTGAACAGAGGTCTTTGTCCCTGTATCTCTTCCTCAAGGTAGTTGGGTCCCAAATTTTATTTTTATTTTTACTTTCAGCACACTTTTCTGCAAAGTTGGATAAAGAACAGAAAAGCTACAAACATTTATAAGAGAAAGGTCAAAGACCAGTTTGACATCTTCTTAGGGTTAAGACTATGCAAGAGTGTACAAGCTTGTTCATGCATCTCCCTAAATGGTCACTTCCTTGTTTTCCATTGGAAAAGATGACCCACCTAAATGATACGAGTTATAGAGTGGTGTACTGACTTAAAATCCAGCTTCTTGCAGGACTGTCCTGGATACTGTCCGTGAGTTTGCAAAGCTGGAAGGAAAAGCACAACCACTGTCCTATGAACAAATTAGATGTGCAGGTGAATGATGGCAGAGACAGAACAAGGAACTTTAGAGCTAAATGACAAAAACATAAGGAGAGAAAATGAGGTGGAGCATGTAATTTAAGATTACTTTTGCAGTGAAATAATGAGTTAAAAGTGCTGTGCAGTATCAAAAAGCATAAAAGCATAAGCAACTTCACTATGAGCCTGTGGAGCTTATGTGGGAAAATTCTGAGTGCACCACTAAGGCAATGTAATGCCTGACCCTAGCCATTACTAAAGCATCTTCCAAAATAGATGGTGGGATGGACAGGGACCTATAGGTTGACCTAGTTCAATCCAATTCTTCACCTGGAGGAGCAGAGGTTCCAGTGCTCTTGTTAATGAGAACTGGGATTCTTCAAAGAGAATTTTGGAGCACCCTTTGCAGCTGGAATAAGGGACGGATAGGATATGTGTAGTGAGAGACATACGAACTACTGAGCTGACCTCAAAACTTTAAGCAGGCTTGGCTGCAAAATTGGGCCCTTTAGATAAAAATAAGTAAGCTAAGCGGTTTCTTAATACTTAAAGAGGTATTTGCCTTGCCATAGCTGAATGAGAAAATGCTGTGCAAGCTTCCCCTACAGCCTCTCAGTGGGTGTCTAGAAAAGCCTGTGGCCACAAATCATCATTTTGAGGAGGTACATTGGCTTCTGGAAGCTTTAAAAGTAATATTAAAAGGTGAGAGCTACACTGGAGGAAAAGGCATGTGCCAAATGAAAGCATATTTAGGTTAGAAGAGATTTCCAGGCTCTGTCTGTGGTCTTCGAAACCAGTGGTGTCCAAAGCAGGGTGCATGTACCACAAGAGGTGCATAAAACAGTCTATTGGGGTGTGGAAGGAAATATTTTTGTCCTATTAATAAATTTTTAGCACAACTTTTATTTCATTTTTAGCTCACACTTTTTAATGTGTGTTTTATAATTTACATAATACAGAGGTAAATGTATATGATGTATAAATTACATACACTGGGGGAGGGAGGGGGCTTCTCAGATTTTTTTTCCTGACAGTTTGCAATCTCAAAGGTTTGGAGAGTGCCATTCTAAACCAAGGCTGTGGCGAGGATCTGCATATTGACCAGGCTGCATGTAGAACAGCTGTGGTGAATGATCTTGCCTGTGAAGGCATCTCGTTTTAGGGCTTAGAAAAATATCTGTACTACATGCCCCAAGGCAGAACCCTGGTAAGCGAAATAGGAGTGTTTAGGAGCAAAGTAGATGGTTGTGAGCTAGAGAAATATCCTAGGGTTATGAAAGACAAAGAGGCAGTGCAAACTGCTGCCTTGCAAATGATGACTTCCCACTACTCTTGGGAAAAGTGGTGTCAGAAGTGCAACGTGGGAGGGAGAAGGTTGTGGCAGGTACCTCTGCTTGGCACGAGGGTTGTAGAATGAGTTAAAACAGTGGGACAGAGTCTCAGGAAATGTAATGCTGGGACATGATAGAATTTAAAAGCGTGTTAATCTCCAAATTGGAAAAGTACTACCTTTGTGATAATATATACACTTCATATTATTAATATTGATTATGCTTAATAGATTAGTAAGATCTGAGCACAGTGTTTCAGTATGTAATCAAAAAAAGGTGTGTAAATGCACATATGTGTATACATATCTAGAGAAATGAAGTCTTGTGCATCTGTAAAACGTGGTTTTGAGCACTAGAAGCAGCAACTGTAGATAGATCAGCCTAGTCTAGAACTGCCTTCTAAAATAAACTGAGTTTATGAGACCACATAGGTATTTTAGTGTTGTGAATGGGGTGATTGCATCTTTTTTCTACTGCTTTAGTTGGGGTATTTTAAAAAAGCAGTGTATAAATCAGTGGCCCTCAGAAAATAACAAATTGTAAAATCTAGTTTCCTCTGTTACGCAAAATATTGTGTGCATGTATGATATGCAGTCTTACACCAATTTGCTGGAAAAAAATCTTTAATTTTTCAGGGAATTTTTGAAAATTAGAATACTGGTGTTTTAGAGGTGAGAGCTGTGCGTTAGCAGCGGAGGGCTATTAAAATAAGGCATAGTGTTCCTGATGGTCTACTAAAGATGGCAGCAAATAGCACGGGGAGAGATGGGCATGTTTATATGCCTGTGTCAGCTTTTAGTGTTCAAATGTCTGTCTAATCATATTTTGACCATGTGAGATTAGAAAATTAGTCCATTTACTTTCAGCCATTGCCTATTGTGCAGTTTGTAGGCTCCAGTTGTGTTTGAGTGGGTATGACTTTGTATGCACACACACATGCTCATAAATGTCCACAAAGTATTGCAAGCTAACTTTTTGTATACAGTTTACCTGCAACAAGTGTATATCTCATTAAAACTCTGTTAAAAACTGTGAGTTTAATAACATCACACTCTTAGAAGTGACATTATGATCTCAGCTACAGGAATTTCAGAATTTGTCTTTTTGTGCTGTAGTCACTTTAATGTTTCAGATGTTTGTGTAGACTGTATTGGATTTAAAAATCAAATGCTTAACAGATCAAACAATGGCTGTGTAAGCTCCTCTGAGGCATCTATAGGTGTTGGAAGACAAAATTACACAGGGAAGGGCACAGGCCTCCAAGAAGACCAAGACTTAACCCTAATCAGGAGCTTATCTCAATAGAAGGGTTTGCAACAGCCTTGCTGGATTCATAGATGAAAAAACGTATTTTGCAGACTCAAAAACTCTGTCTATCAAAACCTGGGTGGTGGCCTTGTAGCCAGACAAATGCTATTGCCTCTTCTAGTAGCAGCACAGGTTCTGAATAATTCTTTGAGGACAAGTTTTTTTTCAGAACTGTGTCGTCAGGGTTTGCCTGGAGCTTTGTTCTGCTCTTTGTTCCCTCTCATCTAAAAGAGTGATAGCTGTTATTTAATCAGTTTTAGATTCAGCTGAATTTTATATGATTGTATAATTTAATGACTATTTTTATAATAGTCTTCATTAATTTCTCTACCTAATAGGTAGAACTAACAAGTTCTCTATTCTTTTAAAAATGAACTCTCTGAACGTAGAATAAAATTGCAGGATGGAGAAGAATAGACATAGGATAATAACAGAAACCTGAAAACTGGGGGCACAAGGTGGTACAACCAGCCCACTCACCCACCAATGGTCAGTTATGGCTTGGGTCAAGCTGGTTTTAGGGAGACAAGAGAAAATATAAAGTATAGCTATTTGATAGATTGGATATTTGGAACAGTTTCTTCCTTAGAAGGGTTGTAAAGCTCTGGAAAAGGCTGCCCCGGGAAGTAGTAGAGTCATTCTCTCTGGAGGAATTTAGAAGACGTGGGTGTGGCACTTGGGGCCATGATTTAGGGGTGGACTTGGTAGTGCTGGGTTTAACAGTTGGTCTTAGAGGACTTTTCCAATCAAAGTTATCGTATGAGTCTATGAAATCTGAATGTGGCATGGAATTGCAGAAGAGTGTAGAACAAGAAAGAACTAAGGTATGTTAGAAAATGTATAAAAATAAGCCAAATTGGATCCTAGACTAAAAGAGGAATAATGTGCTCCCATCAGCATTGATATCTTTCTCTTGGGGAAAAGTTGTGGACAATGACAGCTTGCCATAACCCTCTCTCCTTTTCCAGTCGAAGTAGGACTCAGGGAGGAGTTTGAGGACAGCATAACACCACAGAGAACAGAGAGGTATTACAAAGTCTGTAACAGATTTTTCATTGTTTAGAAATGATTTTGATATAGTTTACTGTATTTTTTATGGTAATAAATAGATCTGGACTAATAACAAGTTATTTTCTATACTGTTAAGATATATTGTAGCCTAACAGTAAATTCTTAAAATCTTCTTGACTTTCTATCCAGATTGTGTTTATGAGGCCCACATAAACCACATGAGCTATAGTTGAATACCATCCTTAGATGTGGGCAAATTATACTATTCAGCCTATAGGGGTTATACTTGCTTCCCTTGGCCACATAATGGACACAGAGATAAAAAGAGGAAAGCAAAAAAATATTTTTGTTGCTATTAAGGAGAGCTTCTACCACAGTGTTTTTGTGTGAGGGAAGCAAGCAAGTATGGCACAAATCCTTTGTGCTCTGTCCTTGCAAGGGATGAAGATGAAGGTGATGTTTATAAACGAAGTGAACAGTCAAAAAATCCACATAAGATTGGTTTTCTGTCAGATTTGCACGAGTCCATGCAGTCCTTGTGTGGCTCTGACAGCTCCAGTTGCCAGTATAAATCACAGAATATCAGAGGAGCAAGACGCTCTGCCTCTGGATCTTGTTGCCAAAGGCTGCAATGTGGTGAGGCAGTTCCTTGTTTACTTTCGTAATATGACAGCTTGCAATCAATACTCACACAATTTTGCTTGCTGGGCCCTGAGGGGACAAAATGAATGGGTTTTTTCTTTCTATCTTGAGTCCACTAGCTTGGGCCTATTCCATGCCTAGTTTTTAATTTCAGCTCACCGTGATTTTTAGAGGAAATTTGCAATATAGCATTCATCCCCTGACAAAAAAATTGGAAATAAATATAAGCATGTTACTCAACTGATTTTGCTCTCCTTGCCCTGTCTACACTGCTGAGCTCTGTTACTTCCCATGCCCATCTCAGTATTTTCGCTGGTTTAACTAACCTGTATGAACGCTCTCCAAAAGTATGGGCTTCCTAAGTTGTCAAAGCAGGGTAGTAGGAGGAGAGGGGTCTGGAAAGTTACTTGGAGATATTCATCTGAAGCCTGAGAGTAGCTGTCACTTTGCACAAACCTTGTCCTTCCACTCACATGTTTGGATCAGTGGCTTACTTGAACTCAGGCTCAGCAGAGATGGCATACAAGAGCACCATGCAGCATATATTTGTGAAATATGTTTTTAGTAATAGATTTCCCAATATTAATTAAGTACGGAGCTGTGAAACTCTGTAACAAATAAAGAACAAATACTTCTCATTCTTTCTAACATGTAAGCAGCCCACTGGATTTTTTTTCGTAGCTCAGTAGATTTCAGTAGGATTGTTGGCTAAGGAAGTTTTGTAAAGAATAAACCAAAGCCAGTTTTCTGAAATAAAGTAAGATTTTCATCTGCATTAAGGAAAATATCACTGAACAATTTTTTTTCCTGTATTAAATTATTATAGTAATTAAAAAAAATGTTTAAATATCTTCTGCAAAATCTTGATAAACTGGGGAGGGGAAAGGAGGAGTGTTTGCTAGAGTCTATTGCATTGATACCCCTTTATTAAAATAGACATAATTTTCAGTCCTGTAGTTTTACATCCCAGGCAAAACCTGTGGACACTTTTCCTTTCCTGTCCTCCATCCTGTAGGAGTTTTTCTATAGCTCATCCAATATTCCTCTTGTTTGCCCCACTGCCATGTTACTTTCTGTATTCCTGAAATTTTCTTTTGCTTTCTTCTTTCCCTTCAATGTTTTCCTCTTTTTTTCACCAGTTGACTCTGATAACAGCCTGAGGAGGAGGCTACTGTTGAAATTGTTCAGTTTCCTCAATGCCTGTTGGTACTTTGCATGGAGTCACTAAGTGCAACGGAATTGGTTTCAAAGAGTGAAATTCAGGGACAAGCCCTTCATGGTAGCATCCCAAATATCAGGGAGATCATACTTCAATATCTAGTTTCCAGCCAGAGCCTTGCAAGGCTGATGTAAATAATAAATTGCCTTAATTATTTTCTTTGTGGGTTGTGCAAATGAGACACTGAACACAGAGCTCCGTACAATATATTTTCATTAAACTGATCATATAACTAATCTCTGTAACTCAGAGTCCTTCATGTATATGAAGAGTTACTTTCATGCTGACCCCACCTGCTGTTTTATTGCTGTAAATGTTCTTAAAGATGGATGAAGTTTTAACTAGTCAAAGGTAAAAGAAACAACTGATTGCCTTTTGCATTTGTTCAGTGAAGATCACAAGGCAAATTATTAGTCAAAGTCAAAATGACGTGCCTTCAGATGAATGGGTAAAGGCCAGAAATAGTCTTCTTTTCCCCACGATCCTGCACAACAGTTTCATGTAGATTCTCCTTAAAGTTTGAAGGGATTAAATGAAAGCTAGAACAATTAGCTTATTTGAGTTAAATGAGAGTAGGGAGCAGGATCAGTCTCGTTAATTGCATGGATAAATTCAGTGGTTTGTCCAGAGACTGCTTTTTTCTTTTTTTAAAGAATTCCCTTCTTTATTTATGATGCCCTGCTAACCCTTTTGCAAGAAAGAGAGAAGCATTATCAGCTGTAGCTGGTTAAGCTGAGGTGACACCAAACTGTGGTGGGTATCATTCAAACCAACACCAAGCGATATACTGAAAATTTTCAGTTGATCTGGAACAGATCAACTATGATGACAGTTTGAACCTGCAGGAGAAGGAGAGGTTCACAGGTGTGAGATAGTTCAAAATAAGACTTGTGGCCATTTTGTTTGTCTTTCTGGATATTAGCATGCATATACCTGCTGTTTCCACAGTTATGTTTGGGTTCTACTTACACAACATCTGTGAAGTTCTGGCTGAGTGGCATAAATGTAAATTTTGTTGCTAGGAGCTGTGGCATTGAGATTTCACTTTCCTCCCACTTCTCCCACAGTGAGAAGTTGTTACGAGGCCTCTGCTGTGCTGACAAAACACTTGAAGGTATAAGCGGTGCAGAACCCTATCCATAGATTTTATACTGCTGCTTATCATTCAGGTACGGGATAATTTTCCCTACGAAGGTAGAAGCAAGGGAAAACAACCCTAACAGGATTCTTAAAATCTGTAGCATCCTTTTCTTCTGTGGATCAAACTCTGCATTGCCACCAGTGGATTCAGCAACACATTTTTAGGAAAATGAGTTTAGGAATCCAGATAGCTATTCATGTAGCTTTATTCATAACAAGGTGGGTTTTGTAGTAAGGGTTGCCATTTCAGGTATGCTGCAAACTGTATTACTCTGGTATTGTTTGCCACAAAATGGTTTTCTACTATGAGTGCTGAAATGTTAAAATGTGACTTCTGCAAGCAGAAAAAGGTCAGAACTCTAATCAGAAAAAGTGCTTTTCTGTCTTAAATGCTGCAAATTTTTTTTTTTTAAATTTTTTTTTTCTGTGATGGCAAATATGCGTGAGCTTATTTTGCATGTTGTTGGCAGGGTTTTGTTCCTTTCCTTGCTGTCATTAGTGATATGTAATTAGTTTCTTGTCAGGGAGTCTGAGGAAACACCTGCAAGAAGCACTTCCACTGACAGGACAATTTATTTGAATGTTGTAGCAAAACTGGAAAACAGGCATTTACACTGTTAGTAAAGTTTATAATAAATTGTATTTTGTGTGGTGAGATCTAGATCCAGTTCTCTGAGCTTCTGCTTTGTGTGTTCAACTCTCCTTTACAGTGTTCTGGCAAAGTAGGACGTCCTGCTCCTTTCACAGGAGACAGTCTGGGGAGACAGTCATCAGCTGGGGGTTGAAACTTACTGCACACATTTGTTCATGATCAGCTACCAGGCAATTTCACAGTTAAAAACTGAAAATCAAGTATAACTCAAACAGTCAGGTTTTGGACACCCAGTGTTTCCACTCTGACAACATGTTCCTGGTCTGGTGGGCATAGTGTTGATGGCTCTTTGTCTCTCAGTTCATACTGGATGGGCAAGGGGTTCTCTGATGGTGGAAACCCAAAGATAAGTGAGTGTCTTCCCTCCTTCCCAGGCTCCAAAATGTGTATACACTTTTCTTCAAGGGCAGCATGATCCAAAGTCTAACTTTCTCATTTGTAGTTAAAAATCAGTGTGTTGTGGGTCATTCAGACTGCAAACTGAGTGCCATTAGTCTGGTACCTTCTAACTGTTGCAGCCATGATGCCATTTTCTTAGTTTTATTCTTTTTAAGGAGTGACACATAGCAAGTGGTCTGCGTTGTGTTTGCGTGCAAGGAATGCCAGCAGGTCTTCATGCTACAATGTCATGTGTGCTTTTTCTTATATAGTTTGGCTTTTGCGGTGATTGCTGCCACCACTGTGCTTTTGATCACTTTGAAAACACTAAAATGTCTGTACTTAGAGAACATGAAATAGCCGTGACTGTCTTTTGCAGTAAAATCTTAGGCCTTTTTGTTTGCATTGGTTAGGTTTGTGTGGAAGAGAGCTTTGGGAAAGACATTTTAACCCACTGCTGTCCTGTTGCAACCTGTTCAGAATTACCTGCATGCTCATGCTGCAGTGGCACTGGGATAATGAGGTGCCTTTGGACATGCCAGGGGTGAAGCTGCAGAGGGAATGTAAGGCTGTCACATCCTAATGCATGTTTGATCAGCACTTGTGTAAGGGTGACAATGTGTATTCTGCTCATTCCAGCAGCAAGCAATCAGGGAAACTTGCATTACTAAAATGTACAGTGAGAACTGTACAGTTCTTGTGCGCAGGAATTAGCAAGCACATCCAGGGATTGTATTGTGAAGCGAACAGAGCACTTGACAGGAGTCTGAGAATAATATGTCTTTCTTCAGCCCCAGACACTGAGTCACTGTATGATGTTTGGCAAATTGCGTCTACTCTTTTTTAACCCCACAGGAAACAGAGGACCCTGCTTCAAAATGAGGTCTGTAAGAACTATGTAATAAATAGTCATTATAATGATACAGTTTTCTGCTAAAGCTTGGATAATCATTGTCAGCAGTGGCATGAATTTTAATTTGTTTCCTTAACTGAATGGAGGTTTGACATACGCAATTCCATGTTGCAGTTGGTCAAAATGACCCTTGATGGACTGGTCAGAAATTTTGGTGATTTTTTTTTTTTTTACTTGTAGACAGAATTCTTCGTTTAGTGAAAATAAAGTTCTTTATAATTTGAAGCCAATCGCCAAGAGAGGTTTGCAAATTGCTAATAAAAGGTTAAAATAATTTACAAAGAGGGAAATGCTGATATTTTACATTGTTATAGAAATAGCTGGTATTCCTTCTACTACAACATCTACACCTTATTTTTGAACAGTGTTAGCTGCTGCTGTAAAGATTATGAACTTGCCTAGAAGTAGAGGGACAGAAATAAATTTTTTGTGTGCTTGCATCATATCCTGGTACCAAATGGTGTGGTTGCCCTCCTCACCTCTGGGCCGAGAAGATTTGGGGTTCTGCAGTGAAGTGATGTCCAACATGTGCCAGCAGCTTTGCTGTTGCATTCATCTGTGCAGCAGTTCCTGGATTTCAGGCTGGTGGTCTCTAACTCATTGGCAAAAGAAACATTCATCGGTATTGATTAAACGAAACACAGTTGAAAACTAGGATAAACAGTATCTGTTAGATTTTCTGAATTGTTGATTTGAGTATTTTCCACAGATGCCCAGATGTTCACTGTAGCAATACATAAAATATATTGTTCATCTTCTCACCTATGCAGGACATGGCTTAAAAAACATAAAGGTGACCACTGTCTCCAGAGGAGCGGACCACTAGTTAATTGGTTTGAGCACTGATTACACGGAGAAACAATCAGCCATACTGTGTGTGCTGCAGGAACTTACACTATAAAGGCTAAGGAAATGCTAGTTTGTCCTAGATATGTCTTTTTTGCTATCTGCTACATGCTCACATAAAAAGCTTTCCAACATACCTGAATGGGGCATTCTAAAAGCCATTCCCCTCAATGGATCCCTGTGGCAAGAAAATGTCTTCAGCTTGAGTTCTTTTTTCTTTGCTGTCCTTTTTATTTACTTTTCAGTTCAAGTATGTATATTGAATAGCTCCACTCTTTCTCCCAGGAGATGTCAATCATTTCCAATGCTGTGGATCAGGGCCTTTCTGAAAATGCGTGTAATGTACATTGAACAAATGAAAACTAACTAATTCTAATAATTCACCAATGTTGTACTGTACAATTATATATATCATTTAAAGAGTGAGAAGCACCTCATAATATTGGAGCTCCAAGTTACACCTTCTACAGTGGTCCCTAATTAGTTAGAGTAGGTTTAACCAATTCTTCTCCCATGCTGTGCTAATGTACCTGGCCTGAAAAGGTCACAGGCTACTGGGATCTAAAAAGACTCTTACAGTTTTGCTCATGTGAGTTCCTTAACAACTGAGTAAAATTGGTAAAAATGGAAATAATAAATGGAGAAGGCAGTACCAAATACTGATGATATAGCTTCTATTTGCCATTGGTTTGGTCAGAAACTCTGCACTGTGAAAGTTTGTTCATTGTGAAGATATCTTCATGGATTATAGAACAGGACTGTTACTAAACACTTGGTTTACATCTTACTATAATTCTTCGTGCAAAAGTGGGTTATTTCTGACTGCTGTACAGGCTGGAGCATCTAGAGATTGCTGTAATCTGTGTTTTGCTGAGTCCCTAGAGGATTCATTGCCAGCTAAAGAGAGACAAAAGATGGTGCTCCCCTGAAGATCATGCTGTTCCTTCCCTTTACTCTTTGCTCGAGTAACCTGATGAAAAGAGCAGCTATGGCAAGCACAGGCTAGCTGAAAGTTTTCCCATAATCTGGGAATTAGATGGCTTTATCAGGCAACTATTTGATCTCTTACTGCTCATATCTGACACAAATGTGTTGTCACGTAGGAGAGAAACTGACATGCAAAATGCTTTCCCATAGGCAACGCAGTTTCTTAAGCCAGTGGTGCACAGTAAGTTTAAAGGAATGGACATAGCAATACATGTTTATGACGTCAGGAGTCCCCTAACATTAAATCAGGCATTTTATATGACTGCTATGAACCCCTTAGCTTCAGTGCTTGTTTGTGAACTTTCTTTTAGTCATCTGTTGAGAATGTTTCATAAATTCTTTGATTGTCTTACAGCCCTCTACTTTGGCTAGGAACACAGAGCAGCTGAAACTGAGGGCATGGCTTGGGTTTACAGCATGATGTTATAGAAAATCTTGATTATTTCTAAGCTTGATCTGGCAAAGCATTCATAAAGGTGCTGAGGTATTAACATCTTTGCACTAAGCCATTTGAAAAACAGGATTTGCAAAGAAAGATGCTGAGAGTTTATCTCCAGGATACAAAAGAGTTTCATGGAATAATGCTCTGTAAGCTGCTCTGACTCTTCAACCTGTTATTCTGCCAAGCACCATGTGTTTGCCAAATTACAGGGAGAGCCACATGGCACAAGAGTTTGTAGTATGAAAAGCGTGGTTAAAAAATGAGTAACTTGTTTTGTTTTTTTCCACAGCCCAAATGGGGTTGAATTACCTTGTCTTTTTTTAAACCATGACACTAACCTCTGAGATAAAACCCATTTTATCTCCTAAGTAGAGTTGAAGTGTAATTGGAAAAACAGGTGTCTTGAAAATCCAGAATATTTGTATTTCATAATGGGGATACTGTGTAGGATGGGAATGTCTGAAGCACATCACAGACAACATTCCTGTTTTGTCTGACCTGAAACTGCATTTCTCAGTGGTTAACAGTTCAGAAGCCATTCCTGACGCGGAACGTGGCATCACTGGAGGTACTGTAGCTGTGCTGTGCCTAGAATGGCCTTATACATTGTGTGTTTTACAGCTCTGGGTCACGTTGTAAGGAGCTGAGATGAGGAATACATTAAGTAGTTTATAGGTGGCGAGACAAGAGCCTGCATCCTGCTGCAGGTGGCAAGCACTGGAAGCTGATCCAGCTCCTCCATCAGGCTTCGTAACCTCGGCTGACCTCCTTGCTCTGATCACAGTATTTCCTCCAGTAACCCTGCTGAGAGCTGGTGAGAAAGCACTGACCCCTTAGTGAACCTCACAGGCTCCATATGCCAAGGCCTGAATTGCCACCCAGATGCCAGTGAGGTCAAAGAGTCATGATAAGATGCTGTGCAAAGCATCCTCTGCAAAATGCATCAGCTTTCACTTTCTTCCTCCTCCCTGGCCCTGACCCGGGGAGAGGCTTGTCATCAGGACAGAATTTCTGTGTGAGTGTTGGCTGTGAGGCTGGGCCTACCTAAATCTGCCCTTGCTGATATGCTCAGGTTAAAACTGATAGCAGAGAATTTTGATTCTCCTCTGTGTCCCATGTTCTCTGTAAGGATGCACCTGGCAGCTCCAGACTACACGCTGCTTTTCCAGCCTCAGTCATTCCGTGCTAGTCTATATATTTCTCTAAAGTCATTTAAACCAGACTTAGCATCTTGGTGTGTTACCTCGTGCATGCAGAATATCACACACACTCAGTAAAAATTTTTTGTGTTAGTCTTCTTTTCTCTTCTTTCCTACTTTTCGTTCTGTAAAGAAAGTGTCATAGCACAGAGCATTATGAGGTTATGTTAATTAGAATAGCCAGTAGCTATTCTGGCTATTCTAATACAGAAGTAATGCTAAGTAGTTGAGGTTTTGCATGTTAAGATATGGATTTATAGCAGGACAGAAAGGCTCTGCAGTAAGGGCCTAGTGCTTCATTGCATTTTTATTGTGTTTGGTAGTTACAGGTTGGGGTTTTTTTTGTACATAAGACATGCTGCCATTTTGAGCAGGCAGGTTATGCAGATAAACATTTTGATCATTTGTACAGTATGTGTGTCTTTTAAGGTGAAGTTTACAAGTCAATCTCTAAATCTTATTGATTTGAAACACACTATAGGCAGGACAGTGGGCTGAAAATGTGATCTTACAATCCTGAAGAAGAAGCCTTTGCTTTGGAATAGATTGTAATTAAGGAAACTGCTGTATTCCTTATCACCCTTTGCTCTGTAGGTCATATGTCTTGTAGCCTCTGTCTCTTTTGTGTTGCAAAGGTGTGCTTTCTCAGGGTATTTTTTACAATCACAAGTTAGACCTTGATGTTATTTTTAGTATCCTTGGTCCAGTGTGTCAGTGCTCTGCGTTATGAACCTTCTCATGGAATTTGGGGGGGGAAAAAAAAGTAAAACATACTGAAATACCTTTGTCATCTGTTTTTCAGGTTATAAAGTTTTGAACAGTGCCTCTCCAAGAAGTGTGATGAGAAATGGCTTTAGGAAACAATACTCAGAGAAGTTATTCCATCATTCCTTGCTTCATCTTTGTTGAGGTGAGTCCAGCATTCAGCTGCCAAGCCTACAGAAAAGGCAGCTCTTTTCTGCACAGATTAAGTAATTTGTTGCTCATTTTGCTATCAGGAAAGGACGATTTCTTACTTTATAACATAAATATCCATCTTCATACTTGATGCCATTAAGTCCGCCTGGAAACAGTCCTGCACGAGTAGTGCGGATCTTGGGTACAAGAACAAGTAGATGCAGTGTTTCCAAGACCTCTCCATCTGGTTTGCTGGCTTGTCCTGTGGTATTTGGCAGAGATCAGGCAGTAGTTGCAGATGTAGGTCAGTAACAGCTCATCTTCCCATCTTTCCTCAGACCCCTATCTGTCTTGATGCTGCACAAGAGCTAGACCTTGTTCAAGGAGATTTCTGACCTCACAGTCTCATGTTCATAGGCTTAGGAAACAACTCAGCTCTTATTTCTGTTCAGGTGGAATATACAATGTAGATGAGGCAAGCCTGTCCTTTAAATCTGATGGGGAGGGTTGACTAGCACATGGGGTGTGAATTGTCTAGCAGTGAAGTTGAAGGAGGAGTGGATGTTCCCATCATGGAGTATGATCCACATCTTTGTTAAGGGTAGTTGGTGTGACTGATTTTTTAAGTGACTGATTATTTTACTCTGTACAAATGACTGTTTTGTGGGTCTTCTTTTACTTAACCTAACACTGGTAGACTGGCCAGAATCGTTATTAAATCAGCGATTGTTTGACGGGTTCTTATGAGGCTGGGATGGTTTTCCTGGCAAGGGGAGGCAACTCTGTGTTTCGTAGGAGAATGAAAGCTTCCATCAAATTTATGTGATGAAAAGAAAATAACTGCCTGTGAGTAAACATCTTCAGAGCTACCTGTCTGATGTAGCTTGCATGCAATACTCACCTTCTGGCCCAAATTATGAGGCAACTTGTGCTCTTCCATAAGAGAAAGTGCTAAGAACTGTCAAAAGACTAATTGTAATCTTAATGTTGTGTAAGACTTATTTTACTTCTGCTGAAATCTTGCAAGGGTTTGAGTGTGCTGGCAGCAGTGGCAGGTGAAATGGGCATGGTTTTCCAGAGCTCCTGAGCATTGACACTTCCCAGGGGACATGGGAAAAGCATGTCCTGGTATCCAGGGCCTCTCTAATCCTTCATCATCAGCTGGAGTCCCCCCCTTTTTCAGCCAGTAGAGACAGTCCCCTTGTGTGTTCTCCCTACTTTCTGTGCTACCAGCTTAGCCCCCAAAACACAGTCAGACATTCCCTGGGTGATTAATGTAAACAGTACTTTTTATTTTGATTTGAATGGGCCTTTTTGACTGGCTGGAAAATGAGGAGAGAGGAGAAGCATGATAAAATCAGTAGTAAAGCTTGGCACAGGGCCTTCCGAGCTGTAGCTGTGGCAGACATCAGTGTGGGAAGGTGGCTGAGCCTTACAGTGCTCCACAGGGATTTGTCACATAATGTCTGGCTACCTGGGGAAACTGAAGGTGGGCTGTTCTGATGGAGACAATGGGTTTATCCTAACAGCTAAAGAAAGAAGGGGTAAAATGAGGAAAAAACATCAGTGAGCTCAGAAAAAAGCCAACAAAAAATAAACTCTATCAGGAATGAGATTTCTCAAATTTATTTCTTAAACAAGCACTTCTGAGGATTTTAAGTGCTCTAAATGTATGAATAATGACCATGGTTGGCAGCCTATGGCAGAGATATAAATTGTTCCTCCTGTAGACAAGACTGATATGACGATAAATGTGGGTTTGTTCTGTAAGTGTACATTCCTTGTGCTTTGCTGAGTAAAACACAACTTTAAATTAAAAATCAGTCAAAACTAGAGAAGTAGTGTCTGAAATGATGTTCTCTCTGCTACATTTGATGAAAACATGTATTTCTTCCCCTCTTTGCCCACAGTATGGATTTTTAATTTAGCACTACTGGGACTACAAATTCATAGACTTGTGTCAAGCATTGTTGCATTAAACAACAGGAGATCTAATTTCCTGCTGGGAGTGCAGAGATGATTGATTGATAGTAGCCATTCAGTCTGAAAATGGCTACCTGTAAACCTTAAGGTACACTGGAGGTGTTGTTCTTTTTCCACTGCTGTGCTCCCGAGACCAGAGTAAGTGTTGGTTGCTTTTTTCAGACGAGCTGCCCCAGACATGCAAGCCCTGTCTGGATTACCTGGGTTAGGACAGACCTTATTTTTATAGCTTGGAAGCAACCATGAAAACTGATTAGCTGCGTGACACCTTACTGCTGTTGAAAAAAGCAGGACAGCTAAAAATAATCTTGCCTGTTTTCCTGATAACATTCTTCAGTGCAAAAACAATCCAGCAGCAGTCATGTCAGCTGGTCATGTGTACAAAAGAGATGGTCAGTAAATATTATCATCAGTGTGTTCCCCAGAATGTGCTGCCTACTCCCTTGGAATCTTGTCCTGTGATTAAAAGTCTTGGGATATTTATTCTTAAGGAAAAAATGCTGAGCCTAGATTGTCATGTCGAATGCCCTGCCAGGAGGTATTTGCTAACAGCCCACTAGGCAATGTGGTTTAATGTAAGTTATGGTGGCAGTGGTGGAAATGAGGTGTCACAAAGAGTTTGGACACTTTAAATACCATTATGCTCAGTATGTACAAATATGACACAGTTTCAGCAGTTATTCTCATTTCCAATTTTTTTCCAGTTCATTTTCCTGCCACTGAACTAATTTGTAGCAGTTAGTTATTATGGAATCTGACCTGAAGATGAATGGCTCATTATAAAAACTTAGGCCCTTTGCCTGACTCTACAAATTCCTTTTTATGTTCAAAATATGAAAGTTTTAATAATGGAGAGATAGCATGTGATGTCTAATCTGTAATGACATAAATGTTAAATTGACATTTTCGTTCTCTAATTGGAAACACAGTGACACTTATGAGTAGATTTAAAGGCTAAACAGGGAATCATTAAACTAATTTTGATCCACTTATCAAATCTGAATTTCTCTCCCAAATAATGCAGGCAGCTTTCTGGATTGTTCTTTATTTTATTATAAGAGATACTGTTGCAATCTGGCATTTGTCACCAAATGTCTGTGAAGATCTGGTAGAGTACATTTTGTTAAACACATAAGCAATTAATTGGGACGTGCAGGAGTCTTTTCCCTGCCCTCCTCTGCAGACAGTGTCAGTGAAAGGAGCCTTCAGGAGGCTCACTCCCAGGCTTGGTTTACATGTAAGAGATTGCCACCAGATGAGACCAATTTTGTTCCTCATTCAGCTGATGTGTGCCACTGCTTTGAGCAGTGTATGGACCACTGAGTACCTGGTCCATGAGGACTGAAGCTGTTGAACAGATGTTAAATAATAGTGCAGGATGTAGCTTCCACATTTGTTCCAATGATGGACCCAGAGCATGCAGCAGAGTCTGTGGAGCTGCCAGCTCTTGGTATGCTCTGAATCTATCCCAACCAATAGTGCACAGCAGCCTTTGTGAGGATTTGGTGATGGCCAGGACTGATCACTAAAGTGACGGTAGGCAAGCAGGAGAGAAAGTAGGAGAAGCAGCATCTGGTTTGACAGGAAAAAAATTCTCACGTTTTTCCTCTTCCACTTTTCCACTTTGGCCTTTGTTTGCCAAAGTTCTTTATGGAGCACCTCCTCCCTCCTTCACCTGCTGGGATGTCTGTGACAGTGGAGTGTCAGAAACACCTGTAAAAATGCTTCAACACAGCTGTCCCAGGATTTTGCAATCCCACTTTGCGAGGTGTGATCCAAGGAGTGCTGTGTTACATCCTTCCACATAGCATCCACGTGTACTTGTTCAAGGTGGAGAAAGGTAAAATCATAACTGGTAGAGGTGTTTTGTACACAAAAGTACACCTAGTTTTCTGCAGTTGAGGAATAACTTGTCAGAACAACTAAAGTCCCTCAGATCTAGGCAACATCACGTGTAGAAGTGGGAGAAGTGCAGTGCCTGGAAAATCCCAGCTCTCTTCCTGGGGGACTGGTGAGATACACTTCATCTAACAGCGCTTGCCTGGTGCTGTGGTCTTCCCCCTCTTTTTTCATCTCATTTTGGGGTTTTGCTTTCTAGGACGAAACTCAAGCTAGTGGGGTGTAGGAGAGTCCAGTCTGGCTTTGAATTTGGTAGGTTAAAGTGATTGTCCTTGCATTTTCAATGTATGTGATGCTTACCATTAGTGATAGGAATTGTAAGGGGATGTGATAATTCCATTTTCTAGTAAATGTTGGAGGGAAGGTTCCATACTGTGAGTAAACAGCATCCTCATAACTATACATGACTTCAGGGGGAAAGCATGCGAACAACTTTAGAGCCCTTGTGGCTGTTTGAATGGTGTTTTTTAAAGATGCAGTATCCTCATCTTCCTGCAAGGAAAACTCTCATCTCTTCTGAGTCAACACCAATTAGGACTGTAATGGCTCTAGATAACAAATGGTGAAATTTGGTCTGGAATTTCTGCCTGTGTGGCATTTTCCACTTCGTTTTTCTTCCTCCTCACACTGCAAGTCCTGGTTTGAGGGCTTGAGTTGTTTCAGGGTGTGAGTTATCTGAGGACTTATTTTCAAGTGCAATTACTCCTGAAGGAGCTGAGGCTATCTGAGGTTTGTCTCTGCACATGAAAACACTGCAGTTTTCTGGAACCAGATTTAATTAAATTGTCTTAAACTGATCAAAGAGTTACTGAATACCAAGTGACTTTGATATGACTGATGTATATTCCACATTGTGCTGTATTGTGGATTATTGTAATCCTGACTTTGACAAGGTAGTAGGGGCAGACTCAAATAAGCAACACCATTAAAACTTAAAACATTGGACATTTTTCAAATTCTGTAATCTGAAGATCCCACTTTTTCACACTAAATCTATTATTCTGCCCTCAGGAAAGCTTTTGCAGGCAGAGTGGAAACAGTTTCTTCTTGACAATTTGATATACAGGGCATTGCAAAGGGATGGAGATTTTATAAGGAAAATCACTTCTCCCCTTCCCCCCAAAGAATATAATGAAAAATCTGCAAAATTCAAAGGTCTAGTCTTACATCTATTCTGATATGAACTTTGGTTGGAACTGTAGGCATGCTACAGCCTTATAGGATTTCTGTTTCTACAATCAGTGGGGTAAATTTTACCTTACTTTTTGCTATTTTATGTTTGGACAGATTGAATCATCTTCAAATATTAGTTCAAGCGTAATTAAAAAATGGTTTTGACTTAGAGAAGCAAAGAAGGAAAGGATTCTTATTTCCTTGCCTACCTACATGTTCCTGCCAGTATTTCATGTAGTCAAACCAACAGCTGAACTACCCTTTAACAGGAGAATTTCTGCAATACTGAAATCATTTGTGTAACTCAGACAAGTGCCTCTTGAACTTCTGTTTGCCATCAGCATCACAGCAGGACTTAAGGAGCTGTGAAAAATCAGTGAATTTAAAACAGTCATCACGTGTTTTTAACCTCATTTTTCGTTTAAGTGTTCTTAAAACTCAAAGGATTTTGCACATTTGGGTGTACTTGCTGGTGCCCTCTAATTTTGGACAGTGTTCAGGGGGTGTGAAATGTCTCTTTCTGTGTGCTGTGGTCCACAAAGCTACCTTTGTAAGAGGATTGAATGTATTGGGAGTCACTTAAAAAAAAAATCACTTCTTTCATAAGAAAAATAATAATTCTGTCAGACTTTAATATAATCATTAACTGGAAAAGCATCCCAAGGGGAAACAAATAGTCGCAGTGATCAGTACAAGTATCCAGTATCCACCAAGTGGGGCTTTTTGATTTTGTTTCCTGCTGAGGCAGAAAATAAGGTTTTTCGAGTGGTTCGTGTGTGCTGGCTCAACCCTTTCCCTTTCCATAGGAGTCTCGCACAAAGCTATTTAAAGCCCTGTGCCTTGCTTTCTCCATCTGTGCTGTGCTTAGTCGTGCTGTGCTGCTCCACTGGGATGCTGTGAGGACAAAGTGCCCCGAGGGACATGTCATATGCTGGTGTTGTATAAACTGCCTGTCATTAGATCCTCCAGTTAGACCTGCTGCGTGAATTGGTGGTGACAGATGCTGACCAAATTTGGGGGAGCTCCCTTTGTAGCAGGGTGATGTTTATGCATAATCCCTATGCTTCAGTCTCTCCTGCTTCTTCAGATTCACTGTTTCTTATTTTATTCTCTCTGTTTGTTACTCTTTCTAAATATCTCTTTGTGTTCCCCATTTGCCAGTCATTCCTCCACGTTTGCTTTCTTTGTCTGTCCTCCACATATTTCCCTTTGTTCCACGTGACTAGATAACTCTGTGTTGTAAAATTGCCTTAATCTCATTGAATAGGTGTCTCTTCAACACTGGATTAGTTTTGTTGAATTGCTAAGCAGCTTTCATATTACCTGACTGTAAACGAAATCCTTCTAGTGCTTCACAATTAGGCAGAGAGTGCAGAAAACTCGTGGCCAAAATGGACACTGTGGAATAGAGCACATTACTATTTGATTCGCCTTAACATCTTGAGAACCTTTTAAAATTAAGGGGCTACCCTTGAGGGATTAGCTCCTTGTCGTGGTTTTGCCAACCAGCCCATCCCTGGGGCTGAGGATGGTTTTGTCCAGGTAATTTCCGGACAAAAAGGCCAATCAAAAGTCCAGTAACGCCTTTGCTAATTACATCTTCAAGAAAACGGAAGAGAAGGTTGTTGGCGCAGTTAAAATTAGTAGCAGCATCCATGTAGGGGAGAGAAGTAGTGGGCCCGAACAGGGCCAGACTCCCTCTTCCCCCGGCTTGGGCCAGGGTGGGGGGAGCAGGTGTAGCACTGAAGTCTTCCCTTTTCTCTTGTGAGAGAGTGAAGAAAAAAAAGTTTTGAAGTGCTTGGACAAAAACCGCTGTGGAAAAATTCCAGCCGAAAGATAACGGAGCTTCCAAGGTTGAAGCTGGCAGCTGAAACTGCAGCAAGAAAAGTAAAGTGCGAAAGGGGGGAGGCTTGTTTCCCCCCTGCCTTTCTGCTCTCTCTCCTTAGCAGGGAAAAGACTGAAAAGTAATCCCTGCTACTTGTAAAAGCTTGTTGAAGTAAGGAGAACCCCTATGCAGCTAATAGAAGAGTCTGTGAATGTACCAAAGAGAACCGAAACTTCATGAGAAGGACTGAAGTGAGGCAGAGTCCTGGTGGAGATTTGTGACCCTGAGGGAAACCTGTGCTGGAGCAGTGACGACTCAGATGGGATACTGGGATCCGTGTGTGTGTGGATCCATACTGCTGTTGAAGATTTTGTGACCCTGAGAAATCTCATGCTGGAGCGAGACGGCCCATGTGAGATATTGGAATCCGTGCGTGTGTGGATTCGTGCTAGACCCATGCCGAGAAGTCTATCAAAGACTGTTCTCCCATGGGGAGGGACCTCCACAGGGAAACAGAGGTTAACTCTTAAACCATTATCCCCTGTAACCCTGTGGAAGAAGATCCATAGTAAGCAAGTGTCCCCTTGCAAGCCTATGGAAGAAAGACCCTTCGGGACCTGAGTAATCTCCAGCCTTCAGTCTTAGCCCAGGAGGAGGGTAAGCCCAGCCCTGGAAGCCAACACAGAACAAGAGGGAGAGAGAAGAAGTTCCAACTGCAATGAAAGTGCTGCTGCTGCTGAAAATCTGTTGCTAGAAAAAGAGAACTAAAACTCCGAAAATACAGAATGAAACTACTTCTTCTCCTTGGACTGGTATAAAAAGAGAAGAAGTATTTCTGTATATATATAACACTTCAACTTAAGTAGAAATTGTTATAAATATAGTTCTTTAATTTTTAATTTATTAGTAATTTTTACTTTACTAGTAATAAATGTTTATACTATTTTTTCCCAAATCCTGTCTCTCTTTTGTCTGCAAAAAACCTTCTCTCAACTAGCAGTAATTGTGTGAAAAGTGGAAAACAAAATTAACTCAAAGCAAAACCACGACACTCCTTTACTGCATTTTTCTTTAAAAAATAAATGAAAACTTTGTATTCCTGCTTGTTGCAGACACATGAAGCATGCTTTTTATCCTCCCCCTTTATCCTGAAAATTCCCCAATGCAAATAATCTCTTTAACAGACTGAGTAGCATCTTTGGGTTTGTACTTGGTAGAGTTTTCAAGGAAGAGATTAAAGGTACCAAAAGTTCTCTCACAAAATCACAGAATCAACTGGATGGGAAAAGATCACTGAGATCGAGTCTAACCTTTGACCTAAGACCACCTTGTCAACTAGACCACAGCACTGAGTGCCACATCCATCCTCTTCTTAAACACCTCCAGAGTTGGTGACTCCACCACCTCCCTGGGCAGCCCGTGCCGACGCCCAATCACTCCCTCTGGAAGAACTTTTTCCTAATGTCCAGCCTAAACCTCCCTGGGACAGCTTAAGTCTGTATCCTCTTGTCCTGTTTCTAGCTGCCTGACTCCCTCAGCCCCCCGTCAGAGAGTTGTAGATCATAGAATCATAGAATCATAGAATAGATTGGGTTGGAAAAGACCTCCAAGATCATCAAGTCCAACCCCTGATCCAACTCCAATTACTATATCATGGCACTAAGGGCTCCCACACTGCCTCTTCTCCGCTCTGCTGGCTTCCCAGCAGACAGCCAGCAGCTTCAAGTCTCCCACAGCAGCAAGGGTTGGCCGGATGCATCTTGGAACATCCCCCAGTTGCTTGCAGAACAATTCATCGCCCTCTTCACCCCAAACGGCTGCTCTGCAACAGACTGCCACCAGGAGCTTGGCCTTCTTGGCCTCCCCCTCATTCTCACCCATCGGCACTGACTGCAACTTCTGCACAGTCCAGACACTCTCTAACCTCCAGAGCCACCCCTCCACCTCTCCTACCTCACCTGTCTCTTCTAGGGAGCACGCACTCGTCCATGGCACCACTCCACACATGCCACTCTTCCCACCCCCTTCCTGCGATGGCAGCCACGGCGCAGCTTTCCTGACGCACGACGCCCTCCAGCTCCTATTCCTGGTCACCCACACTGCGTGCACTGCTCTACATGCACTTCAGCTGGGCTGCTGATTTCACCCCTAACTCTGGCTTACCACCCGTAGGCTCAGCTCCGGAAAGCCTGCTCACATCCCCCTCCCCCTTCAAACCTAGTTTGAAGTCTTCCTTATCAGTCCTGCCAACTCATGGGCTAGAATCCTTTTGCCCTTGCTAGATAGATGAAGCCCATCTGACTCAAGCAGGCCTGGTGCCATCAAAATTGCCCCATGATCAAAATAAAAAAAAAATTCTACTGATGGAACCAGTCCTCAAGCCACTTATTGATACAATGGCTCTTCCTTTCCTCATTCAGCCCTGCTACTGCAGGAACTGAGCAGAACACCGTTTGTACTTTTGTCTTATCAGCCAATCAACCCAGCACCTTGAAGTCCTTTTTAATTAGCCTGATACCCTTTTTATCAGCCTCATGACTGCCAGCCTCGACAAGCCAGCAGCAGTGAGTAACTCCCTGAATTAGTTCAAGGAGTCTCCCTTACCCAGGCTCCAGGGAGGCAGCAGACTTCTCTGTGAGATGAGTGCAGTTCCCCCCATAAGGGAAGTCACCTACTGCAACTACCCTTCTACTGTACTGAACTACTGTAATTTATAATAAATTGGTCTGTTTAATCAGGTTTTTAAGAGCAGGAATTGTGCGGGTTTTTATTACTCAGCATTTAGGAGATTGGATTAGCTCTGTTTTTTTAAGCCGAAAAGCATGTTTCAAATTTGTAAGTTAAAAAAAAGCCTAGCACTTTAGTAGATGATTTCTAGAAAAAACTAGTAATCAGAATGTTTGTATAGAGCTTTAAGAAAATTGCTTATAAAACCAGACACTGTTCATGCAAGTTGTCTGTGTGATTTGTGCAGAACTCTGCAAGCCATATTTGAAGCTTCCTAAGTTGGAAGGTATTTCCAGTAATGACTGAGCAGCTTTAATTAGGCTTAAAATAGATAGCAATGTGAAAATACATGCAATGCAATATGTAACATGGGCCACTATCTCCCTCTGGTAACAGTGATATTACCAAGGAAAATTACCGCCAATTTTTTCCATCTTTTCACAAGTAAATTTACATTTTTATGTTTCATGCATATTGTCATAGAGCCCCTTATGTGTTAACTTTTGTTCGTTTGCTTGTTTATGTGCCTACTTCAAAGACTGAAGAGGTTTTTATATTTTCTTTCCCAAGCACACAATGTTGAACTATTCATTTGCTCAGATACGTGAAAATTTAGATATCGTTGAAGGTGCAGTGCATTATCAGTTTATTGACTGCTCTTGAAACAGTTGCACCATTTCCTCTGGTCTGCATATGTGAACACTTTTTTGGGGGGTTTTTGGGTCTGTAGGAATATCCTTGCATTTATTTAGCGTGATAATTTGCGCAAGTTACATGAGGTTCTAAAAAGAGTGGAAAGGCATCAATAGGGACTCAAAAATCCAATCCTAAATAACCCTAAATGCAACAATCAAGCCTTTCCAGGAGGAAAGGTACGAGGAATGTGGGATCAAAGCAAGATGCTTAAAGCATATTTTGCAATATCAAACCCATTCCAACTTTTTGACAGTGGTTTTGACATCAGGAGAATTTTCAAAAGTGAAATGTATCTTTATGCATCATGTCCAGTTTCACTAGGACTTGATTTCTGGCTCCTGAGCAACCACTCCAGGCATTGAAAAGGAGGGGTTTGTTTTAGCAATGTAATAAGGGTGAAGTCATCAAGATCAGCCTTACAGCAAAAAGATTCGTTTAAGTGATTTAGCTTTGAAAGATTATTGGCATTTTCTGCTCTCTAGAAATTTCAGCTGAGTTTTAAGACCAGCTTTAGAAATTGGTTTGCCGAGTCTTTTGGATCCTTTACAAACCCAAGGTATTGCACCAACCTAGAAATCTCCCAGGCTAAATGCAACATTTGGGTGCCTTTGTGCGGGAAGCAAATAACTTCCAAATTGTGCTGTCTTCTCCCTCCAAAGCACAGATGGATAATCCAGTTGCCAGCACATGAGTAATACAAAATATATAAATCTATTGAATGCAGCAGAATGTGACAACAAATAAAATACAGCTTTCTGGAGAAATGATACTTTATGTTTCTGCATTTCTAACTCACTTGGCCAGTGCATCTCAGATTTCATGATCTATTTTGTGACTCCTGGGGTAGCCTGAAGAGGCATCTGCTGCTGCTGCTGCTTCTCAGTCCATTCCCGCATCCCAGCGTTTTAGTAGTAAACCAATTCTTCTCTGATATGATCCCTTCAGAGGTGTATTTCTCCAAGAATTTCTGTGAGATGTTGGATATAGTGCAAGTAGTTCTCAAGTTCCATTCCTAAAGCCATATTGTATGCTTTCTCATACAGGTAAGTTCACATGTGTCATTTTAATTTGTCACAACTGTGAACTCAGTGGAGCTGTTGAAGTGACCGTATGAAAATGGATCAATACAGATGTGTTTGCAGGAAATACCTTAGACAGCAGGAATTGATGCTTTGAAAGTTGTTGCATCTTGTGCATGTGATGTTAAATGGGCACTCAGGTCTTAACACACATGAAATACTTACTCATGATGACGTTTACTTAAAGCAGTGATTAGAGATTGACGCTCAGTTCTAGAGCTCACGAGTCTTCATGGATTATCTTTTGGCTTGATGCCTAAAATAGTTCTGATTCCAAAATCTGGGGTTCTGATTTAGGATTAGATTTAGGATATCTGTATAAACAATATACAGTAATAAATTCTATTAGATCTTCCTGGAACACTCCAGTTTTAAGTTAAAGAAGCAGGTGTAAAGATGCATCTCCACACTGAAAGAGAGTGATTTCATGGTCAAGTTTCTATTGCAGATAGATTTTTAGAAACGGTTGTTAGATGCATGACTAATCAATATTTTACTAAGCACGTAGTCGATTTTTAAAGAGCTGTTACACTGTTCAAGAAACCAAATGGTTGTTCATAATGGTCTGTTACTCCTGCTTTTGGGTGACGTGTTTACAGCACCCACTGGGATTAAGATCTGCATCAGACTACACAAACCTGGAGTCTTGTGGCTGGCTGTGGTCTCCAGCAGCTTCACAGGGTCAGTGCAAAGAGCCCAAAAGGTTTAAACATGCTCCAAAACCCTGCTATGCACTTGTTTCTCATGCGATTTCCTTTATAGCCTGGTCACATGAGCAGATGAATGGAAGAACCCATGTAACAGGATGGGGGGGGCTCTTACAATTTTTGCGTTTTAATCATTTATTACCTTTTCATAATTCTAGAGTGTAATTAACTTTTTATGATTCTGAAGTAATTATTCATGAGTCTACAAAAAATATGCTGCAATAAGATTAACTTGGAAATAATGATGCAGTTATTACTGGAGGTACTGTCAGATTTCTTACAACTTCAATAGAGTGTAGTTAAAGTATAGCTATGTTTGGCCATATAATGGCCAAATTATCTCTGTCTTTTCCTTTTCCCAGCTAGTAAGTGCTGCATGTCTATCCCCAAAACCAATAATCTATTGTTCATCATGACTTCTGGAGTTTAGATTTTGCATACCTGGAAGGAGTTCTAATAATAATACTAACACTACAACAATACTTGTTACATACTTTATTAAAACACAGAACTTTAGTGTGTGGTTATTATGTGCAATGTTATTGAGTTAATACCACTTTTATTTAGTTTAAAGCATATGCAGCAGACTACTTGATTTCTCAAGACTCATTGTGAGTTTTGTGTGCTTCATGGAGAGAATGTGAGGCTTCAAAGTAGTTTGTGATGCTTTTTGACAGTGGAACTATTGATTGAATTTCTACTCGATTTATTGTCATTATTGATTAAATACTGCATTTTTAATAAAATTGTAGCCAAAAAAAATGTGTACGTGTACATCATAAATGCACTCTAGTTTCCTATTAGTGCTTAACCAATATAAGATTCCAGTTATACTGTAGTGAATTAACTTTTCAAATAGATTGGATAGCAGATTGCACTTTTATTAGTTTTATAGTTGTGCTAATATTTGACTTGGAGCTGCCTAGATCAGTAGTCATCAGGGATCTTTATGATCTTATTTAAACCAGCCAAAGCAAAAATCAGTTCAGCTCTATTACAATGGTGGGCAACCTACTGAAACTCTCAAATTGATGAATCTGTGGGAACAGAGTGCTTTATACAGTGGTGGTAGTTTCATGTTAATAAATACCACCATTGGTTTATCATGCTGACTTTCAGGCTTTTCCATTCTTATTGAACATGTCTTTCTGTAGAAAGAAGTAAAGCAGTTTGGGACTTGGAAAAAACTCACACTAGATGTGATTTGAACAAGAAAGGCATCCAAGGTCAACCAAGAGAGCAAGAAACACAAGTATGTACTCCTTCGAGTTAAAAAGAATGATTTAGATGAGAAAAGTTGTCTGAAGGTCTTTAGGCATAGCACGGCTCAGAGCAGCAGCAGCTGGATGAAGTTCCTCTGGGCCTTGTCCAGTTTAATTTTCCTGTTACCTTGCCAGGCAATTTGCTTGGATTTTCAGTATCCTCATAGGAAAACACTTGTCCTATTATTCTTCCTAGTAAAGTGTTTTAACTGGATGTGAAGAATCTAGGCCTGGTGGCAGCAAAAAAAGAAAGCATGCAACAAAAAACTGGATGGGTAGCAGAAGGCAGTAAAGGAATGAATCACGTAAAAAAATCCTCCTGACTTTTAGAGCTGTGTGCAGTTGGAGAAGACCAGTCTTGTCTGCCGAGCCTCTTTTCTTGCAATAACTTCACCTATGTATTTGTATGCCCAGTGTGAGAATGTGTGTTGATTACCAACAGTCAGCTTGTAGATTTCCTTGTCCACGTTCCACATTGTATAACCCAATGTTAGACAAAGCTTCCTGTTCAAGTCTTGGCACCTCAGTCTCTTTTGTAAACTAAAGATCTATATTACTGTGCTGCATTTTCCTAATATATATATCCCAAAGTAATTGTCATTGGACTAATTTCCATACTGTCCACTACTTTGCTTCTTACAAAAGCCGCATGAGCATCTTCATGCCTCTTGCTGCTGTGCCTTGGTTTATTAAGACTCTGAAGGAGATGAAACTGCCCTTTATGTGTGTGAAGACTTGCTAAACTAGAATCATGCAAAACATCAGTAAAGTTAAACCCAGGTTCAGACATGATTGTTCTTTCACTATATCCAAACCTTGTCATGACAAATAGCCATAACAATTAGCATTGAGTATTTATACTTGTTTTGACAGGGCTACCATTGAAGAGAGAATGGTATCTTTAAGTAAAAGGGATAAAAGTGAGCACCAGAACCTAGGGGCTTTTATGAATGTTTTCAAACCTCAGGTTTTCTCTTCTCCCTTACCCTGCATTCAAAATTATGTAGCAAAATGATTACAATGTTCTGAAAAACAAGTTGGTAAGCATTAATTTTTTAATATGACTGCCTGCCAGTGGTAAAGAGTTGTATTGGCTCAGACACATGACTTGCATGCAGCAGAGGAGACTCAAAGTGGTAATTGTTTTTTTAAAAGCTTCCTGTTCAGTTGGGAAAATGTTGGAGGCAAATAAAATGGATTTCATAATGCATTATACATATTAATAAGACTGAAGTAAAATGTCTTTGATAATTTTTGGTTTGATTTAAAACATTGTCTATATTTGATTTTTTGATCAGTCTGAGAGTCCTGCAATGTTGGTATCAACAGATAGCTTCTTTTGGCAGTAAGTGCTCCATTTATCAATGTCTAAAGACTGCAAACCTGCACTACTGTATTAAATAACATCAGTCTTGAAGTACAGGCAAGTTTTATGAATCCTAATGAATGCTGTTCTATGAATGACAAAGATTCAGAGCTCCAATAAGCTCCAAGGCTGTCAACTCAGATGGAAAGCCTTTATACCTGGAAGAAATAGGCAACAGAACAAGCACCTAAGAATGTGATAAGGTCAGTGTTGTTAGAGTGAGGATAAATTTGATTTTCCATCTTCTCCACATGGATTTGGAATAGTAAGTTCTGCACTGCCTCGATACCAAGGGACTTGGTGACTGGACACAGTAGTGCAAAATCAAGTGCTGTGTTTCTACATGCAGGCACTGTAAGGGAAAGGCAGGACAACAGGGATCCCCTCTGTCTTTCTAGGTGCACTGAGGGGATGTGGTAGCTGCCAGACCTGCATCACAGGTATCCTGTACTGCTTTCCCTGGGGTATTTTTCACTTGTCTACTGTCTATATGTGAAAATCAAATGGACAGCGAGACTGTTCCTGTGCCTATGCTGACCATTGCCTCATGACCTTCTCAGCACTTCTCTTAATGCTGATTACACTGTGATTTGTTCATGTAGTGCCACTGGAGATCCTTCTGTCGAATGACATCGCAGTGCTTCACAGCTGTTAAGAGAATACTGAGCTGATTTAGCAGAGAGAAAAGAGCTGCAGTGTCCCCAGTGCAAGCAACCCTTGCACTCAGGAGGATGACATCTTTCACCAGCAGAACGTAAGGCAATTGTGAGCCAGACCAAAAGCCTGTCTTGGCAGCAGGGCTCTGAACGTCAAGCAATAGGAGATAGCTAGAGAAGGATATAAAACAGGACTGTTGTGTGCTGACTGTCTCTGACATGGTGTTGGTACATCCCTTGGTTGGAGAGAGTGTCACTCTTTTTACTAGTTTGTTAGAGATTATTCTTCCAGGTGGTTTTTTATAGTTGCTTTTTGAGCAATGGTAATTTGCTGGCATCCATAATTCCTGTGTCAGGGAGTTTTACAGTTTACCTGTGCCATCTCTATTTTTGTTTATATCAACCAATAGCTTCATGTAAAAGCTCCTGCACTTGAGAAGACTGCAGGCTTTCTCTGTCAGACACAGCTGATGGCACGGTTTCTCTGCTTTGCTTTGATACTTCCCTGATCTTCTGGGAACTACTTCTGGGATGGTCAGAGGAGCCTTAGAAGTCCTTGGTGGAACGTTAGGGTGCCAGTGAGGACAGCTAGATGCGCCCATGGCTGCTTGCTGCAGCATCTAGCCAGCTCTGCCATCTGCTCCTGATCAAAGGGGGCTCTGTGCTTGCAAATCTTAAGTCTTGAACAAGGAGGGTCAAGTGAAACACTGGTTGCCCAGAGAAGCTTTGGATGTCCCATCCCTGGAAGTGTTCAAGGCCAGGTTGGATGGGGCTTTGAGCAGCCTAGTCTAGTGGAAGGTGAAAGGAACAACCTTGTCTATTCTCTGCCATGGGCAGGGACACCCAAAGGGTCTTTAAGGGTCCTTCCAACCCAAACCTTTCCGTGATTTTATAATAAGCACTCTTCCATAATCTCAGTAAGTCCTTTCCCAGAGCACAGCTCTGAGAGGTGGCTGTTTATGCAGCAGTTGGAGTGGAAAGGAATCTCTTGCTGCTCACACAAACACGTTGTGTGTGCTGTCCTCACACACAACACTGATGTGTCACAGAGTCTGATCCCTGTCAACTACTGGAACAGTTTTCCCTGTAACAGTGGAGACCTTGACTGGCACATGGACCTGCTGAAGGTGGTTATGGCTTTACAGGTTTTGTACTGCAGAGGCACCTAAGGCCCCTTGCTGTGGCTGGGGCAATCGGGGGATCACCAAGTGTGTGATCTGTGGGAGCAGGTCAGCAGACTTAACAGCATCAGAGATGACAAGAAAGAGATCAACTAGGTCCTCTCTGAGACCCTGCAGCTTCCAAACCCTGAGCCTTCAACTGCAGCGGGGGAACAGGCAGAATGTCTGCCTACCAGGTTACAAAGGGAAAACTCTGGTGATGGTGGCTTCTGGCCTTGAGGAGAAGGCCTCTGCTCCACATGCAGATCTACACTATGAAATAGTTTCAGAGCTGAGGCAACTCCCTGGATGAGAGTTCTGTACAGTGAAGTACTTGAGCCAGGTGAACCTGAACCATGTGGCAAGAGAAAATGGTCAGTAGCAGTGCTGGGAAACTTACTACTTGTGAGGAATGAAGGCCTCCATCAGTGCTTTCCTTGATACTACTAGTGAAGAGGAGGAAGGCCTGAAGAGGACTGGATGGATCCCGTGGCTCAAGAGTTGTTTGCCCAGCTGGTATCAGGAGCATTGCTTGGCTTCTGTGACACCCTGAGGTCTATGAGCCTTAGTCAGCAAGTAAAAGCTGTTAGCTACCTAGTACTGACCAACTCCTGAACCTCTGATACTAATCATCGTTTTCTCACTTCTGCAGAAAAGGGCAGTTTTCTTAGGCAGCAGGAGAAATCCCTGCCTGTTGGCAGGTCCGCCTGTCGCAGCCTATTCCCAACACAAAGGGTTAAAAAAGGCAGCTTATCTTTATAGCTGGTTTCTTGGCAGGCATTGCAGGTTGTACCATTAACAGGTTTTCTTTGTCTAGTTTAATGGCAGGTGTTCTTTGTCCAGAAATTGGCAGTGTGTTTATTGGGTTCAGCATTTCATCTTGAGACCAGCTTTCACGGCTGCTTAGTTTGGGCATCATTCAAGGCCAGCGTTGCACATTCTGGCTTTGATGATACCCAAGGCCAGGGATGAAAGCATGATCACACTCTTGGAAGTGCCTGCAAGCTAATGTGCATACTATGGAAAGGAAATGAGAGGAATTTGGAGATCTGAATGCATTTGAAGGACTATGATTTCCTATGATGTGGTAGAGTAGCTCACAGGACTGGAGTGCTGCAATGGATAGACAGGCATTTTCAGGAAGGGCAAGTTGGAACAACAGCAAGGGGGGGTTGCAGCACCTGCAGGTCAGAGGTCATCATCTCCTCTGGTCAGTGCTGGTGAAATACCCTGGAGAGCTGTGCTGGGCTCTCCCAGCACAAGGAACTGGGGTACCCTCTTCCTTGTGGTACCCAAGGAAAGGATGAGAGGCAGCAGGCGCAAACTTCAACAGGAAAGCGGATTTAACAGAATGAAAAAGTGTCTTCCTTTAAGAGTTATGAAACACCAGAGGTTGTGGAGTCTTTGTCCTTGAAGATATTAAAAGCCCAACTAAACGTGGACTTGGACAGCCTGCTCCCACTGACCTTGCTTTGAACCAGGGGCTGGACCAGGTGATCTCCAGAGGTGTATCTGACACAAGCAGTTTGGTGACAGCCTGGTACCTTTTCCAGAGCTGGTTCTAGGTGGTAGCTCCATTCAACTGTTTCCTTGCTTGCCATGTCTCCTTAATGCGGACATAACTGCTGTGGCACATGAGTTATAAGGAGAGCTGTATTTTAGTTTTACAGATGAGGAAACAAAGGCACAGAGTGACTTGTCTACAGTTATTCCTTTGGATAAGGTCAGGATCTGCATATCTGCATTTGAATGCTTTTATCCTGACTTTTGCTTCAGTCTGAAGATGTGTCTTGTCTCAGATTTATCTGAGAAAACCCAGTTGCATGTCAGTAGCTGCTAGTTGAATACTCACCTGTTTTACTGTTTGTAAGTCTTTTCTTTCTTTCATGGCCTTGAACTATCAACAGAATTTTTCATAGATAAAGAAAAACAGTTTCTTCTTAAAACTAAACTTTTATCAAGTTATAGCTCCATTGCACCAGCACAACATTTTAAAATATATTTTAGTAATAAATAATTGCAGTCATCTGTAAAGCTGCTGGCTCTAAAACACAATTACTCAGCCTTTCCTTTTCTTCTTTTCTTCTTTTCCTCAGCAGGTACCAGAATAGGGATATTGAAGAATTAGTCATGTAAAAATATGATAAAGTGTTTTGATGCATGTGGGAAAAAGAGGGGGGTTATACTGATGCTTAAAATACATCAGTCTCATGTCACTGTAGGAAGGAGAGGGAGAATATTAGAGAGTCTTCTACAAGAAATAGGTAAATAATAATAAAAGAAGAACTTGGCAGCAGGGCAAAGAATTGAAAATTGTAATTTGCTGTAACTGACGAAACTATCAGAGTGTCATTTATAAAGGAAAGGAACAGTCCAGACACACATGAGTAAGCACTGCCTGAACGGACAGAAAAGATCTGAATGCCTGTCAGAGTCCTCCTAACAGAACAGTCGTTGGAGCACAGCAAAAGAGAGAGAAAATGTGTTCCTTCTTGGCAGTGCCTGGGTAGCTGGTGGAGGGAGAGACCCTGCTGCAGAAAGACAGTTGTGACAAATGGTCCCACCACAGCCTCTTGTCTGTGCAAACACATTTACTGCTGGGAAATTACTTGCCTGTTTCTAACCCCAAGCACCTGCCCATGAAACGTCCATAATTATTGAAGCTTTCAGAGAAAAGGCTGGCAGTTAACACCTTTCAGAGTCGATGGAAAGGGGACCATGTGTTTCAAAGGCAGCAGAAAGGGGCTCAAGAATGTAATGTCTAGGGGTTTGGCTTCCCTGAGGCTATATGTTTCCTCTATGATTTTATGGGTTGAGAAATACTGTATAACAACAGTTCTGTCGAAGATAGAAGTTTCTGACTAAAAAAAAATACTGCTATTCTTCAAAACCTCATAGCTCTCCAACTTGCAGTTTACCTATAAAGCTCACTGAAATATAAATCTAGGTTATGTACTGATTTGCTTTGGAATAAGGCTTTCTTTGTATTCACTTTTGCATTGCCCAGAGTGACATCTTTCCAGAACCTGACAGGATTGGTTTCTGATTGAGAATCTCTCCTAACAGGAAGATTGATGAGCAGAGCAAAAAAGATAAAAGTACTGGCAAAAATATCTGAGAAGGAAGCAGATTTGGCAAGTACCTTCAGTGTGAGAAAGGTGAGAGCATTGACTCTCTGAGGAGCTGCTCTTCCTAACCATGCACACTCTATGAATTTATTATAAAGTTTCCCTCCCTGGAGAGATGTTTCCCCGAGCTTGCAAGGCAGGGATGATGGGAAGTGGAAAACAGCTTCCCCTTCTTTCTGCCAGATATGATTCCAGCAGATTTTAGATCTGTCATCCTCATGGACAGGTTTTTTACGGCTTCTTTAGTTTTCCTGTAACAGTAATGTGTGGATGAGTCAATGGCTTTTGAATTCCATTTCATGCCAGCTGGCAAAATGGTATCCCCTTTCAAGGAGCAATCTGGGAATGATCTTCAGGATAAGAAAATGTGCACAGAGTACAAGAATAAACAACTACTCATTCTGAGGGGAGTATGTACTACTGTACCGCTGTAGCATCACTTGGCATTTGTCTGCAAGTCAGGGAGGGCAAAAGTCCCGTCTTAACATCTTTTTTACCTTGTACCTTCCTTGAATATATTGGTAGAAATGCCACCCAATCCATGATTAACATTTAAGTTTGCAGTCTGGAAACAAGGACACGGAAAGCAAGGATTGTATTTTGGTTTGATTTTCACTTTCTGCAGATATTTGTTCCTTTTGTATTTTGTTTTATCCTAGTTCTCATTTTCATTTGATTCTTTCACTATCACTCCATTCAAGCTTCAGAAAGAAGCTTACTTTTCTACCTAGAAGGACACATTAGAAATCAAAATATACCTCTGCCTCTCTCTCTGTGAACAGCCTAGCTTAAATACCACGTGGAGATACCAGAGAACAATCATGAAAAGCATACTGAAGATGTTGTGCCAGAATCCCGTGTCTTGTCAGGATCTGTTGCTTTTTGTTATTTGGGGAATGGATTGTCCTGACAGCTTCTATGTAAGTGAAAATGGTTGTTAGATTAAAATGCCTTTAGAGTTTATGATGGATTTAACAGCTTTTACAAGCCATTTGTACAGTGAAACGTATTCTCCGGATTGTATGGCAACTTGAAAGCTGTTTTAGCCAAGGGCAGATTTTCAACTGTCCAGAGCAGTTCCTGTGCTGGGCACTTCTGGAAGACAGACTTGTGCAAATAAAATGCGTGTGTGTGCCAGTTTAATGGATGATTTATACGGAATCACTGTGGTACTTCAAAGCTAAATAAGGTGTAATTTTGTGATTTTGGTTACTGAAACTAAGCACATAATGGATTATGACAAGATTTTTCATTATTTCAAGTGGACTGGATGACTCATGTCAGCATAGTTCAGGTTAAGAACTGCTCTCAGAAAGAATCAAACTCAAAACAGCCTTTTACAGAAGAACACATCTTGTTTCAAGTTAGAAGGACAAATTCAACACCATGTTCTCTTTAAACTACTTGGAGTTGCTCTGTGTTTTAAAAGGGTTTTATTATTTTGCTATACTGCAGTATTTAAGTATTCCATCAAGTTTCATGCATTCAGGTATTTCTGGGGCTGCAGAAAAAAAAAAAAAAAGAGAGAGAGAGAGAAAAAAGATGTCATTGGTTTCTTTTAGTTTAATATCAGAATAGTCGAAATATATCTGTGCTCCTGCACTGTTACTTAGAAAAAGAATCATTCTGAACAGATCCCATTTTAATGCAGACTTTTTTGTTAAGAAAATTACTTACTCTGTGCCATAATTTGTTGATCATTTTAAGGTGTTATGTTCTGGAAACAGCAGTTTCCTGGCTGTGTACCATTTGGAACGGATTTCAGCATGCCATTTGCTGAAAAGCCTCATGGAACCTGCTGAAGGGATGACAAATAGGCTATGCTTAGGGCTTGAAGGTTTTAATAATATTTGGTAATAGTAATAACATTTTTCAGGTACAAAAATAGAATCTAAAAAATCTGATACATTCCCCCTCTTAATTCTCTTCTCCCCCTTGTATAAATCTGTCCCTGACATTTATCAGGAAGGCTTTCAGACCCCATGTTTTTAGAGTCTTAAGAAAAATTATAGTTTTCAGTTTTTGTTAAGAGAAGAGTCTTTGTTAAGAGAAGAGATTTTCACACACAGATTAGCCAACAATTTCATAGGAAGTTCACAATGCCGTCATTTCTACAGCTGTTTGAGGAACACATTTCATTTTACTATTGCATAACTAGTTTTTGCCATAACAAAGGCAGTGATCTGTATGTACCTGAGGAAGACACGTTACATGAAATACAGGATGTATTTATGAGAGACAGAAAAAGTGAGGGACATACCATGATGTCCCAGATACAGAAGGCAAATTAGGGATTCTGGCTCTGAAAGCAAGACTCAAGTAATTTTAGAGAGTAGTTTGCTACTGTAGCAGGTAAACAGCTTACTGATCACCATCTTTCAAGTGGGTATCATGCAAATGTTGCTTTAAGTCCCAGTGTTACTGTATATTTAAAACTTTCCTTAATTTTCCTTAAGAATTCCCTTCCTGCAATCAAGTGATGCTGTGATAATCTCAACTTTAGTTTAAAAACAAAGAATTTCTAGCTTTTTATTGTGGTGAAAGAAAATGTATGAATGTAATTCCTGACAGAATTTAAAATTTTTGTCTTTTTACACTACACGTATAGACAGACTGGGGATTGTTGTAAATGCTACAGATTTTAATACAGGAAGGTGAGATCAGGTTCAGTAACCTCTATGCTATTAGTGAACAAAGTGAGATCACAGGGTGCCAGGACTGAGAATCAACCCTGAGTAAAAGACCAATGTACTGAATATCTCTTCCTTTTTAGCTCTGACCCCTTCAGTCACCAGCTCACTGCTGTATTGGCTTTCTGACAGAGAACCTTTGTGAACTGTCTTCAATAAGGTTTAGGGGGAAAAGAAAAAAAAAATTCTCTCTGTTGTTTGTTAGCTTAGGAAAACTAACACAAGATAAAATCCTACTGACATGAACTCCTGGGTTCATTCTTTGTAAGTGATAATTTGCATTATCAGTGTGGTTGCTTCTACTTCAGAGTCAGTGGAGAATGAAATGGGGCTCTGAGGGTAAAATGGTGCTATTTAAAATTGCCTCCTGGGAACTCCTCTCTTCTTCAGGTCAGCAGCTACTGTCAGAGTGCAACCATAGGGAAGTTGGGTCCATGATCTGCTGTCAGGGAGCAAGTGACGCTTGTGAACAAATACTCACCAAGAGGGATGAACCCATCTATTCTTCCTACTCATGATAATCCCATTTGCAATTGCTGGCTGCACATTTACTGGTCTTAAAATCATCCTCTCCTGTTTTAAACTACAAAAGCTAGGGACAAAGACTTCTTTTAAAAGTCAGGATGAAGCCCACAGTAGATTATTAAACAAATTGTTACCAACACCAGAGGACTTGAAATTCCAGCTCTACTTTAAAAAATGAGATGATCTTGTGAAAAATAATAGGAGAAACCCCAAATATATTAGAAACATAAAACATTACATACGCTGCATGGTTGTTTGGTGGTTTGGCATTTGGAACGTAGTGTCGCATTAATGCCCCCTGCTGATAAGCCTTCAAAAATCTACTTTGAATTAAGCTCAGTGTTTAATAGGCCTCTTTCTTCAAAATAAATGTAAAAAAAACATAGCATCTATCTCATCATAACAGGATTTTTCTTATATAGATCACATTTCTTTTAAGTCTGCTACATAACAACATCTATGCTGTCACAAAAACAGTAATAAATATGTCTCATATTAACCCTTTCTACTCTTGGTTTAGTAAAAGGGACGAAGTGATGTAGCATGACTGAGTAGAAACTAAATCTTAAAGGAGAGAAGGAATCTTTTTATAATGACTTCATAAGGAAAGAAAATTATTATAATGAAGTATAGCTTGCCAAAGCAGAGAAATTCCAAAAGGGTGAGCAGATATTCAGGGTTATACTAGAGGGAACTGAGTCACAGAATCAATGAGGTTGGAAAAGCCCTCTAAGACCATTGAGTGCAGCCATTAATTCAGCACTGCTAAGTCCGCCACTAGCCCATGTCTCTAACCCACGTTCCTAAATGATAAACCTTTTCACTGCATTTATTATCTATTTTCTAGTTAAATAAAAGATTTAATTAGTATTGATTTTTGTAGAGTTACTTGGGTTTATATTTTTCCTCTCTCTCCAACTAATGGGAGAAATGCTTTTCGTTTGCTATTGGTGATTCAAAATACACTACTGTGTGTTTTTTCCAGTTTCCATCACCTGTGCTGTTGCCTCTTTCCTTTGTCCATTTATCTTCCCGCCTCTCTGAAAGTTTCTGTAGCAGTGGCTGACCACCTGAAGCTTGTAGGATACCTGTCCCATTTTTAATAGACTTGAAGTTAATGGGCCCTTTCCTCACTAGTGGAATGGTCACAGATCACAAGTGAGAAAAGGGGAGGTGCGGGGAGGGGGGGGCAGAAAACAATAGGGCAGAATTGTTCATCCACTGTTTGGTCAGCAGCAGACATGCAGTCTTTGGACATTAGGAGCATGAGATTCCAAATTCTTCCACAGACAGTTCTGCTGTAGCAGACAATAAGCAGCCCAGGATTTTCATCACCACAAAGAGTAAATATAAGAATAAGGATACGTAGGATAGAGGAGGAGGCCAAACTGCTATAGATGACAATTGCCTTTCTTAATTGATAAAGTTGGTGCCATATTTCATAGAACAATAGAATCACAGAATGGTTTTGGTTAAAAGGGAGACCTTAAAGATCATCATATTGCAACCCCCTGCCATAGGCAGGAACACCTTCCTCAAGGCCAAGTTTCTCAGAGCGCCATCCAACCTGGCTTTCAGTGGATCTAGGAGAATTTATCAACTCTCTGAGGTTGTATCTATGAGGGCAGAACCTTGTGACACATTGATCTGATATGGCACCTCTTCACCTCTCAAGCCTACTCAGCATTCAGGACTGATGTCAGAGGAATCACCCTAAAGATCAGAACATGTTTGTCAGCATGAACATCCTTGACAGCAGTCTGAGAGGGGAAGGTAGCCAAGGAGTTAGTGAGTTTGTTCATGACTTGTCGTTATTGTTCCCTTGGAAAGGTGTGGGGTGTTTTCCAAGTCCTTATTCCCCCTGGGACAGCACACGTTTCCATCTACTGTTGCAGTGTGTGTAAGAGTTGACCTTGCCAGTCACCTGCCCAGGAGTACCATGGGGTGAATGTGACTGTGGACTTCCTCCCATCTTCTTATAGATCCAGAAAGCATTGATGGAGGAGACAGAAAAAAGAGTCATTACAATCAAATCTATCTGTAATGAAAATCCAAAAAACCAGCAGAGGTCATATGCAGCTTAGATTTTTTCTTTTTTTCTTTTTTTTTTCTTTGTTGTTGTTGTTGTTGATATGGAGAATTCTTGACTTTGAAAAGACATGCTGGGAGAAAAATGTCTTTTTAATGAATAGAAGTAGCAGAGGTTTATAGCTTGTAATTTACCCCTGTAACTGGAGTTGGGAAACCCACCAGCTCCGTATCAGTCTCCTGGCAAACACTGCTTCCAACAAACAAAACCCACTGTCTCTAATTATTCTTAACTTACTGGGGTATCTGAGCAACTACAAAGATATATTGTCTCTGATGCTTTGGACATGGTTTGTTTTTACACACAGACCTTGGCTACATAAAAACTATTACAGTTAGGATGTACAGCTTATGGTGTGGAGTAGTTGTCCTTTCTCCCTTCAAGCTGACAGTTTCAGCCTCTGATCAATCCATGGGTCACAGTTAATCTGTTAAAGAAAGTAGACTTAAATTTATTATGTGAAAAACAGTCATGAAGTGTAAAGGTCTACAAATGAAAAGGTTGAAATTTTTTTTTTTTAAACTGAGAAAGCTAGAGAAGTGTGTAGAGGGTACTGAATTACATCTGATAATCAAGGGGCCTCATACTGTTACTTCTTTTATTTTCCATGTATGAAAAAGTTGTACTGGTTACGGCATTTTTATGCTCTTATGTCTGTTGCCATTTAGGGAATTGTACTGCTTTAACTGCACAGTCAGAACTGGAGAAATCTGTATTCTTTATATGCATGAGCTCTTAGGTCATTAAGTTTCTGTGGTGTAGCACCTTGCCATTCTTCAAGGACCATTACATAAATAAGTCACTGAAAGAGTTTTTAACCAGATGTCAGTATCTTTAGAGGTCATGCTGCTCTCACAAAACATCTTGTCCTGAAATAAGTGTTTTAGGGGAAGATATGAAGTCCTTTTTGTTTGTCTGAGTGTTCTCTTCCACCTTATGAACTCTACCTAATTCAAACTTAATTACTAAAATGGTGAAATAAGGCAATAGGGTTTTGAAATGGACTTGTAAAAAGCTCTGCAGAGGCTGCTTTGATTTCTACATAGCTCTAGCTTCAAAAGCCTATGTGTATTAATAAACCCTCTCTTGTCTCCCATCTGCTTCCCAGCTTGTGCCACCATGCTGACTGGACTTAAAAACTCCTGTAACAAAGCCATGTCCTGTAGCCTGCTACTGTAAGACCAGACCATGATTTCTGTGTGCCACAGTTGCATAAGAAAACTGGTTTCAGAATCAGATTGCAAAATCAGTTATATAAGGTGAAGGAGAGAAGACAGTTTGAGGAGTGGCACTTCAGAAAAATTACTGGATTTCGTATTTAATCTCACACTGTAAAATAAATGGTTATTCAGCATAATGAAACCATTCACTTGGGCTTGTTTTACTATCAAGTGGCATTCCAATATAGGTTGTTTTTCTTCTCGATCTCCAAGTGAAGTGTTTGTTCATTGCACAGTATAATGTGTAGTGAACAGTCCTTTGTCTCTTTTTTTTGTTATTGTTTTTTCGCATTATTTTCATAAAACGTAGATTACTTGCTGCATCTAGTTTCTTGGCAACATAAAAGATTGTGCAGTCAGCCAGATCCTTATAACAACATGAATTCAGTGCAGTCACGGGTTTTAAGAGCCTGTGTTGTCCGATACACTTCTCTTTCTGCAGATCTGGGTATGCTAAAGACGAGTGAAGGTGAAACCTTTTAAGTCATGTCATTTGTGATAAAATGGCACAGAACAGATTCTTAACAAAGTGCTGTACGTGACCAAGTCTTTTGTTGATCCCTGAAGAGTTCATTCTGCTAATTCACATTAAAAGCTAATGAAATTTTAGCTGCTACCACATCTGGATTAGGTGGGCTTCTAATTAATGGCAGTCACCATCTTCTTTGTTATTTATGAGGACAGGCTTGTCTGAGGGGGTGTTTAACATTTCCTCACCACCTGACCACTCCATATCATGAAAATGTAGACCATTCTTAAGCAGCTGTAGTAGGTCTTTCAGCATAGACAATTTCAGGGGTCCTGAAAAATTCCCCAGAGACATACTGTAAAAAAGCTTGTCAAAGTAATTAAGTCAAATTATACAAATCCAGTATTCTCTAGGTGTCTGCAGTTCTTTGCCAGTATCTGCACCCATACCTGGGCAAAACAGACTGGGATGCACAGTTAAATATTTCAGATATTAGAGAGCAAAGACGCACCTTAACAATTCCTTCCGGCAGTAACTTATGAGTTACTCCAGGACACACATATGCTATGACTATTGGATACCCCAGTGTGTCTGTTCCAAGAGTTGTGCTCTCATCACCTCAGAGAAGCACGGCAGAATTTTCCAGGTTTTGCATAAAAATGTGTCACTAGCATTTATTCGTGCAAGGGGGGTAGAAATATGATTAAAATTAGTGGAAAATGTGAGCCAACTCTTACACCATGTATGCCAAGAGTTGAAAACACTTGTGCAAGTTTTTGGAGTTCTGCTCTTGAAATTGTGGCAGTTTTAGTTAATTAACTGAAACCACTGAAGTTTGCTGGAAGCAAAGTGAGCAAGGGTATTAATAGGTATCTCTTTAACTATCTGCATGTCAATACTGGTTTGGCTTCTTTCAGGAGGAATAAAAGTGTATTTTATGTTGTCATTTGTGTGTAAGAATACAATTGATAATTGAACATAATTGATAATTTTTCAATTATCAGTCATAAGCATTGAAGACATTTTAAGATCTATTATGAATAGTGTGTGGGAAGGCTGATAAGCTGAAAGAATTTACCTATTTTTGTATAAGTAGCAGCAGTACTTGGGTGGTTTCAAATTTGTTTGAAAGTTCATATAGACTTTCCAGTATGATTTATATGAGTTACAAAACACAACAAAAGGAGATCTTTGCAGTGGCTGTGTGCCTGTCTTATGGGACACCTCGAGATTTTATGGCTGGTGGGTACACAAGAAATTTTTTACAGCCTCTTCTCCCTCTGTTTCTTGCTCCTCTGTTAACAACTGAGGAGTCTTCAGTGTAAGCTGATAAAAAAATTCTGCCTACTACCTCATCTTCCCTCTTCTAACATCTCTGTCTTTTACAGCTTTATGCCCCTTTCCCAAATGGAGTTGGCCTCTTGCTTTCTTGCTTACAAAACAGGGGCCTCTTTCCTATGAGTAAGAGTATTTTATATACATATATATATATATATATATATATATATATATAAGACCTCCCAATTGTCAAGGAAACTGGGAATTGCTTTGCTGTGAATTATGAGAGTTCATACAGTCTGGGACTTCAGTCCTACTATCTGGTACTATAATAATTTTGATTTTGGATGTCAATGGTCTCTGCATTATGCTGGCAGAGTATTTGGGTGAAGGGGAGGATTTCTGGATATTTAGCAGTACTCCAGGGTTAGTAGGGCTGAACTGCACTGCTCACTGGAAAGATTTGCTTTTTTTAGTCTCGGAACAAAATGTTATGTTAAAACCTGATTAGCTCTGCACCAAACAATTACCCATTGCCCAAAGAAGATTGCAAAACTTGCTTCCTATTTCTTGGACAATGAAGAAGGTGATTTTTTGACTGCAGAGAACTCCCACAACTTAAAAGAGGAGCAAAAGTGTGCAGTGACAGGAAGGTCTGCAAGGACAGAAACAGTGTGGGCCTGTAGAGCAGGGCAGAATTTGGTGGTGTGTGGAGGGACAGGTGTTAATGTGCTACATAATTAATCCGTTGAAATAGCTGACTTTGAGGGAAAAAAACCAGTTGCTTAAGTCCAGGTTTAAATTCATGCATGAGTTTTTAAATGGGGCTGAATCAGATACACAGTGAGTTTTCTTTATACTATCGTGAATGAGCTTCTGCACAACTGGGACCTAAGGATGTATATCATTGAGCTTTTTCATGTGCAGATTATTGACTAATCCAAAACAATCTGGTCCAGAAGAAAAGTATATCTTGGCTCTGCCACAGGCTCTACTGTGACCTAAGGGCAGTCATTTTATCTCCTCAGCTTTTGTCCCCTCTCTGTAAAATGGTGATAAGAGCATTTTCTTATCTTACAGTGGAGTAGTGGTGATAAATATTGAGGATTATGACATAGTTAAATGCTGTGGTAATAGAGGCCATTAAGCACCTTAAACACTTCTATTCATTGGCTGCTCTTCTAAAGTGAATTATTGAGCATTTTTTATTTTTCCCCAGTAAACTTAAGGAAATGAGTTTATAAGGTTTAATAAATAAAGCTTGTAAAATGTCAGCATTAAAATGTGTTGTGTTTTCTGAATTATGTAACTGGATGTTTTGTATCTTTCTCTTAAGTCAGCCTAACCGCTCTTCTCTCTGCTCCCTTCAATGGATGTAAGCCTGAAAATAGGAAGAAAAGGCAAAGTTGCCATCTGCTATTAATAGACCATGGCTACAAAATTCAGGGATTTCTGCATTTGTAATTTTGGGTCCTAGTTTTATAAATTGAAAAACGTGAGGGGACTGAAATTGATAAGGCATCTGTGACCAGTAGATTGAAATGAGTTTTGGGGAATTTTTAGGGTACCTGTTGAGGGAAATTAAGCACATTTGTGCTTGTATATAAAGAAAAAAAGTAATGAAAAATGCATTGAGTATAGTCCTACTGCCATAATTCTACAAGGAGTCTGCAAAGATGCATTAGGATGTACATATCCTTTGTGTACATTTGCAGTAGCACCCATCCCAAGAGCAGCTGCCTGGGTCACTTCTGCCTGGCTGTGGGTCCATCCCCATCCTGTCTCTGTTGCACAGAAGTGGCCACTGAGCTTCAGTCCTGGAGCATTCAAATTCCAAGATGTCTGCAAGGCAAGACTGCAGCTGTTCCTTATCTCAGCACTCAAATGTTAATCTGGGCATGTCAGCCAGTGATAATGTCATTGCCTTCCTCTGATGTTAATTAATAAAACTGAGTTGCCCAAAGTTGATCAGGAAAACCGCAGCTGCACAAGGAGTTAAATTCAGGTCTAAATTAAGTTTCGGAGTCCTTAGTTATAGGGCTGTGTTTGTTTATAGAGAATCTCCTGGACTCATCCAGGGTGCTGTAAGGGTCTCTGGGGAATACACAAATAACAACATCTTGCTTTATGTTTGCTAAAAAAAAAAATTATTTTGTGGAGATATAAGGTCTTGAAAATAATATGGCTACAAAATAAGATTATTCATTTTAAAGGTAAAAAATGGGAGAGGATGTGGAATCTCTGAACCAGGGCTTCATTGTGACCTTCTTAAGTCTGTTTTACAAGTGGCTAAGGGAGGTTGGGAAGACTGCATCCTTGGAGATGTTCAAAAGCCATCTGGGCAGCCAACTGAAGGTGTCTCCGCTTGAGCAGAGGAGCGTGGTCTAACTGACCTCCAGAGATCCCTCCCAACCTCAACCACTCTGTGATTCTGTGATCCTCTACTTTCATCTGTGACTTCTCTCATTTTGTGGGACTTTTTCTAATTTTAATCCAACTCTCATTCAAATATACAATGGGTTTAATGGCTGGCTGTGTGTCAGAACATGTGTGCAAGTTCAAAGGAATGCAAAGATAGCTTCAAGTTTATATTTGCACTGGAACTGCCAAAATTAATTTTCAAAAGTCTTGCAATAATCTCACAGCATACAATTTTGATGCAGAAATCCTGGAGACAAAATACCAAAACCAGGCCACTTTGGCATTGGTTATTTCACTTTGTTCATTGTTTTCTGTGATGTTGCAAGATAACTTGTATATGTAACAATGCCTGTAATAGTGGCAGAAGGCACTAGTGTTCATAAAGAGGATTCTGAATCAAATCCTATGTTTGTCATAATTTATAATCATAAATTCATAGAATGGTTTGGTTTGGAGGGAACCTTTAGGGCCATCTAGTCTATCGCCCCCTGCAATGAGAAGGAACACACCTTCCAATAGACCAGGCTGCTCAAAGCCCTATCCAGCCTAGACTTGAACACTTGCAGGAATGAATTGTCCATCACCTCCCTGGGCAACCTGTGCCAGTGTTTTACCACCCTCACTGTAAAATATATCATCCTTATATCTGATCTGAATCGATCCTCCTTTATTTTAGAACCATTACCTCTAAAAAAACAGTTATAAATCAATATTGCTGTTTCTGTCATTGATGAGGACTCTGATGTGAGATTTACTTTTCAGTCTGGCAGAGAGGGAGCAAGAATTAGTAAATCTGCTTACTTTCATGAGGTGAGGGCAGTGACAACTTTGGTGAGATTGTTCTGAGATATGTTGTTGAAACAGTCCTGGAAGCTGCTGCAGACACTGACATGCACAGTAATTGTGGATATACACCAAAAAAGTGGATAGCTAAGGTTCCAACCAACCCATTTAGCCAGCAATAAACTGTGAAAACAGAGACCAGAATGGCTCCCTGCAGTTTATATCTAAAAATGGAATTTCAGACTCAAGCCAGTTTTTTCAAAAGGAGTTGTGCTGGAATGGGGAAGCCAGGCAATGTACAGGAGCCCCCACAGGTTGGTTGGAGGGTCAGGACTTCTGAGTACACTTAAAGCTTTACTCATAAGAAGCAGCTCTAAGAAAGGGTGAGTGGCAGAAGGCAAGCTTTCTACTGGGACACAGAGGGCTCTTCTGGATTAGCACAAGGTGCACGTTCCCCAGCATGGGTTTGCACCTGCAGGAGGGAAGCATTTTTGCCTTGGCTTCCTTTTTCTGTTGTAATAATCCTTTCCCACTGTGCACAGGTTTTAGCTGTCATTGCTGCTGGTTCCTGCCCCTCGTCCTGGCGCTGCCATCGATCGTTGCTGCTGTTGACACTCATATGCCCTCTGATGAAGTGGCTGTCACAGCCCCCGTCCCTCTGCATGGACCTGCTCCTATCTGAGACGTTCATTAGTGTCGTTTGTCAAAAAGGTTTATGTAACAGATGTTGCAAGCGAAGGCACAGAAGCACACACACACACTCACACCCCATTATGGCAGTGGCTGTCAGAGTGACGGTGAAAGGAGGATGGTCCACACGACTGGAATAGCTCAGAGGCACAGCTGCATCTATTCAAAAAGCAACTAATGCCTCTCTGTGATTATGCTTTATTTTCAGCTTGTCATCATGGCTGGGACTGTTCTGCTCGCCTACTACTTTGAGTACACCGACACTTTTCAGGTGCATATCCAAGGTTTCTTCTGTCAGGATGGCAATTTGATGAAACCCTACCCTGGGACAGAAGATGAGAGCTTCATTTCACCTCTTGTGCTGTACTGTGTGCTGGCTTCCACTCCGACAGCTATTGTGAGTATAAGGAATTATTTGAATTCTCCATGAACCTCTTCATAAATAATAGCAATAATCCTGTGATATCTTTGTCCCCTGTCCTCTCTATTCAGCGGTAATTAATTCACACTTAGCCAGATCTCTGTTTTGCCTCAGCCTAATATGATCTTCATCAGTTATCTCCAGAAGTAATTATTCTGAGCTAATCACAATGCAGGATTGAGGGGTAGAGCTTGTTAATCCTCGTACAATAGCTTGCTCACTTCACTGATTAGTTGTGAATTGCCAGGGCTCCAGAGAGGTTCTAATGCAAAGGTTATGTATTACTGGAAATAAGAAAACAGGATAAAGCTGAAGAAACACAGGTCAGACATGCAGTATATCCAGGATTATTTCCTGCTATATTAAAAAGACTGTTGAAGGGCTTTAAAAGGCTTGGATGATCAGAAAGATGCTAAATACATGAATGCTATTTCCTTTTTATTTATAATATCTTTATTTTTGGCACTCACATCCACTGAACCTTTTTTTTAGCTGGTTTTCTTTACTATCCAACCAGTAAGCTGCAATATAGCTGTTCTGTGCAGATGAAAATACTCAATTAGCTGAGTACATACAATTCCAAAGAGACTATTGCAATTACTTGTTAGCAGAACTTTGGCCCTCTTCTATTTTCTGTGCAGAAGGTTACAAATTTCACCAATTTTTTTTTTGCTGCATTTGTAATTACAGTGATAAATTCCTATCGGATTCTGTCTTTATGGACTTTGTTATATTTCTTTCCTTTTATTTCTTTCCTTTTAGTATTTCTTCCTGGTATTAATTTTGCTTTTTATCCCTTTCAAAAGTTGATTGAAGGTGTACATGGCATATGTGCTTGTGAATGGTGAGTGCCTCACCACAGTCCATTTCAAGTTTTGTTCTGTAGTAATTTTAGCGCATGAAACAGTATTCTTGTAACGTAGTGTGGTAAGAAGTGTGAAAGGGATCTGCAGAAGAGCCTATAGTTTTCGGTACAGGACACTTTCTGAAAGCAAGTAGAAATTTTGAAATGGATTACCTCAAGAGTTTATGAAAATCCCCATTTTTTACTTCGATTTTACTTTGAGCTTCAGTGATAAATGATTTGCAAATGAAAAAAGTAACTACATTTCTCCAACTCCCCCATAAACATAGTGCCATTTTTTAGGGACTTAGCTTTCACAGGCATTTTCTGTAAGGGTAGATGGTGTGCCACTACTACACCTTCATTCTGTAGCAATGATATTAGTTTGTCCCTTGATTAACTGATTAACTGGCATGGGGTAATGAGTGTAGTTCTTTATTTGGATCTTCTGTTTAAACCCTTTCTCTGGCAAAGTTTCCTACCAATCCTTCAGGTTTTGCTCCACTGGATAAACATTTTCTTTCTTTTTAGTGACCCAAGAAGTTTTTTCTAATTACTCTTCTTTATGAAAAGCTGAGTTGGAGTCTTGACTTGGCAGTACTAGTTTAACAGTTGGACTTGATGATCCTGAAGACCTTTTCCAACCTAAACAGTTCTATGATTCTATCAAGAGTGCTGGTTTTGTAGTTTCCATAGGCCGTGTTAAACACAAAGAATGTTGTGAATATCAAATAGAGGTTTTGGGTGCTGAAGAGACCTTCAGCTGAGTGCTGTGTGGAGCTGGACTGTGTGAACTGTTTCATACAATGCAAACTGCAGAAACGCTATCCTGGATCCATAAGTGTAGTCATCACCCTGGATGTCTGGATCCAGTGCTGGGTATAGGCTGGTGAGCTCTGCTTCTTGGGTTGTGCTGTGCTGTTGCACTGGTACACTGCTTCAGCTAGAGAGGACACGGTCAGGGTCAGCACAGAGCTCTTGGCACTGTGCTTCGTAGTGATCTCTGCATACAACCTCAAGGAGACAGCAGATCAAACTTTCCTGGAGAAACATTTTTTATTTCCATTTTTAATGTAATATGTATTGATACATTATTCAATCAATTTTTTTTGCATTATTTGTATAATTGTATTGTATTATTAATACATAGTGTAATTGTTTAATGTCTTATTACTTTTGGGCTACTCTTCAACCAGAGCATATGTCAGAGGGATGTTTTTCTGTCCTCCTGACTGGTACTCATGACAATGTTTTTATAGAAGTAACTTCACTTTTTTTTCATTCCCATTTTTTTCTGAGACACTGCTCTCCTTGCAGGGTGATTTCAGACCTCTGCTTAGGTTGTAGCTGACTCTGCAGACTGAGTTTTAGCAATGATCATTAATAAAAAGCTTATAAATGAGACAGAAGGTGAGCTCAGATTCTCCCTAAACTCTGTCCTTTCATTACCCTGCTGTTAAGTCCATTCAGAGTGTGAGTATCCTCAGCTGTCCTTCTATACCCAGATGGGTGCTGCCTGTCATTCAGGCTACCCACAGTCTGGGGAGAGATATTTGATCCAGTTGAGTCTCCCAGGGATTTCAATGAAAGGAGCAAATGCAGCCATTTCTAATTACACTGGGAGAATTGCACTCTCTCAAAAAAAACTCCCCAAAAAACTCCAGAAAACAAAAGAACCCACACAGCTGTGCTTCGTGGGAGGGAGCCTTGTGTACATTCATTGTGGATTAAGTTGTAGCTTCACTCTTTACACTTTGTTCTCAGGAAATCTCTTGACATTCTGCAGCTCCACCATGAGGACATGATTTAAGTCAAAGGCAATGCCAGTTCCTCCTTAAAATTACCTGTTTCACAACATTTTTTGCTTCATTTTCTGACAGCAAGCCAGTTTGTTTGGCTGGGAGGATTTGCAGTACCAAACCTGATCTCTCTGTGTTGCCTTCGTGTTGCCACTGTCCTGACACCTCGTGATTCCAGTAGTTTACTGGGTTCCACTCATTCCACTTTACTGTTGTGGAATGGATGGAACCAGCAGCAAGGAGGTACTAGCTCATGGCACCAGCTAAAACTGGAGCTATGAAGATATCCTAGGAATCTGTGCAAGCTCCCTCCTCTGAGACATAAGCTGTGTTTAAATGCAGTCCTGTGTGTACAGCTCTGGGGAGGACTCAAGCCATGATTTTCAGCATAGCTGTGAGGTGTTATAATGCTTGCAAGCCAAAAGGGAACATCATTGTGAACTTAATGGAATATCTCTGTGTCTCTGTCATTTGGCTGCGACAGTGCGCATGGGGAAAATGATTGCATGTGTTTTATTTCTGACAGCACTTTTTAGAAGTGCTGTTGTAGGTTCATACCACTATATGTGCATTTCCCTGCACTTTTAGTGGCAAAATAAATGAGACTGGCCTGGTTTTATGCAGTTTTATTAATTGTTTTTGAAACACTGCCCTAAAAATATTCTGGGATGGCTCTACCACATTCATTAGCATCCCTCAAGACTAGTTTTCTCTGCTAAGAGGTAAAGCAGCCAGTTCCCCAGTTGGTACTAAACAATCCTTACAGAGTTCAGCACTGTGCCTACTCTGTTCTATCCAGTGTGATTTTTTCTGCCCACCCGAGAGAAGCAGAGAGGCTTGGGAACAGAACCACATCACTGAAATGAACACTGAACAACAGCAGAAAGCTTCAAGGGCTCTGTTCTTTGTTACCTGAAAGTGGATTAGTAAGTGCCACTACTGTTTTCATGCAATCTTCAGTTTCTTCCCTTCGGTTGGAAGTGGCAGCCTACATGTAATCACTAGCTGACCAGTGTTTTAATTTGTGCAAAGGAGTATTTGTTTTCAGATAATGTTGGAATCAGTCAAACTGAACCAGTCTGATTATTAATTAGAAGCTGAATTACAGTGGTGATCTGAAGCAGGAGAAAATTGTTCAAACTTCCCTTTCTACAATCTGCACATACTTCTAAAGCTTTGAAAATACCATTCTTCTAGATGGTTTTCCTATTCTGTCTTGATTCCTTGGCTTTGGTTTACTATAGCCATGTTACTACAGTGATTTATTTTTGTAAGGAAAACCAGGGAATTGCTGCCTGTCTTGGCTGATTCCCCTGTGGTTGCTCTGTAGCAGATGCCAGGAAAACCAAGAGTGTCTGACACAGCTCCAAGCTCTGTTACAGCAGCTTCTTCCAAGCTCTTTCAGGCAGGAATCTTAGGTTCTACTTGTGGTGGTGCTTTCACAAGGCACAGTTCTGCTGTGCTACACATAACCTGCTGCTTGCCACACTTCACCTTGTGCTGATACAGCAAGCTGTGTGCTCTGCCAGTGGTGACTTGGCTCCCTCTTTTTGAGGCTTGCCAGGGCTCAGGTCGTGAGGTGGTGAATGACAAGCTGGGCTACAAAAGAGTAAGGCGAAGGTGTGCCCAAGGTACACACACAGGTGTACCCTGTGTAAATGTGCAGCTATGCTAGTATTTGCACACGCTTTCAGGCACTTCTAATGACAGTGTCTCTGGCAGCTTGTAGTGGTCCTGGCCACACACCAGTTTGTGAAGAACAGTGTAGACCTCTCAGAAGTATCTCCTCTTCATTAGAACTTCAGTGTAATTCTTGTAGACAATTTTACCACAGTAAATTAGTTTTTTTAGCACAAGAAGACAACAGTTTGGGGTTTTGAGCAGGCTAGAATATAAATTATATATTTCAACCCTTTTGATTTGAAATTAAAAAGAAAAACACAAACACCCCCCCTTAAAAAAAAAAAAACAAAAAACAAACACCAAAACAAAACAAAAAACCCCAAACAATATCCTTGTTCTGGAAATAACTTGTAACTGGTCTTTGCTATTGTTTTCATTCAACAACAACCACCACCCACTCAAAACCAGAATGAGATAAGTAATTGAATGCAGATTGAACCAATTGTATCCTTGGAAGATGAAGGATGAGCTGGCATTGCAACGTTCACCTGAAGATACTGCTTCATTTCCTTGTATAGTTCTGTAAAATACAGCATTGATTCCTGGGGCTTGAGCAGACCTGTTGAGAGGGTGATGGCAAAGGCAAGGGAGTGAGAAAGCTCTCAGTTGGTCCCTCCATCGGTAGTGATGTTACCAGGTAAAACCTGTGCCCGCCAGGGAGGCTTGGGTCAGGGCCCTGTCGGTGAATCACAGCAGGAATACCGTGTCTTGGAGAGGCTGTTGAGGCAGTCCTCAGCCACCCATTGTCTTCTGAAGTGCCTCTTCTCAGTGCAAATGTTGCTAAGTGTTTGCTGCCTTGATTTGTCCATGGAGTCTCACCTTCACAGTGTCAGTACTGGGTCCTGTAGATAGCAGGTAGATGGCAGATCAATATTCCTCAGGGCCTAAGGCTAAATGTGAAAGAGATCTGAGGAATTAAGGAACTCACAGCAGTAAGTGAAATTCAATATGAGCCATGTTCTTAGTGGGTACTGTGGAGAAAAGGGAGACAGACTGTTCAGATCGCAAGAGGCAACCCTGTAGTGGACACCAGCTGCAAAACCCAAAACGGATTACAAATTAGGAAAATTTTTAAGCTGTGAGTTCTCCATCCTTGAAGGCATTTGTAATATGACCACTGCAGGCTGGGGTTGTGCTGGCCCTGCTTTGAGAGGGCTTTGATTGAGGGACCCCTTTGCAGATAAAACCTTATATGATTCTGTGCCTTCTGTGTGGCTTGTGAAAATATTCAGCCATTTAACTAATGACAGATCAATGGAGACATGAGGTCTCATGTAGAACCAGAAGAGCTCTCTCCTGTCTGCAGCTGTGCAGCTGGAGACACTGCGATGCAAAAGGGCAGAACTGCTTTTGGCCCAGCACAGGCCAGTGCTTGATGAAACACCTAGTGGAGCACTTTGCAAAGGTCACCTTTTGGTGAAGAGGCCTGCTTTTCCCAGGAAGAGTATGTGAAATCATTCTGAATCTGGCTAATTGGGGTTGAGAGCCACATAACCCTCATCTGCTGCTATTCTCTGTTTTTGAGCACTCTGCATGTACCTTTTCTCACAGACAGTTCCGTCCTCAGATGTGCTCCTCCCCTTGGCTGCTATTTGAATGCTGCAGACAGATTAATTTTGTTCATTCTATTTGTGAAATTAAAAATGCAGCCACACACATCCTTGTAGAGGATTCAGGAAATGTCACACAGGTTGTTGAAACATGCCCAGAACTGAGAGTGAGATGTCCCAAGACCTAAGTTCAGTTTTGTTTGCTGCAGAGATTTTTGTGTGTTATAGCATGTCCCTGGATGGGGTCTAATTTAGAAAGTGGTATTAAGAAGGACTGATAGTGTCACAAGGATGCTGTTAGAAGAGACAAGGTGAAGGATTTAAAACCTTGCAGAAGTCAGAATAATGTTAACTAAATGCATAGAAAATGCAGATCCTGTCTGCACTTCACATAAGTCTCCCTAATGTGGGAACTCCATCACTTCCCGTGATGGGAAATGACATCAGCTGTACTTTTTCATGGAAAGCAGCAGAAGGATGTAACTTTCATAGGTAGACAGACTTCAGGCAGTCCCAGGCGGTGGGCACAACGATGCATTCCCCATCTCTTCCATACGCCCCCCTCCTTATCGGTGTGGAATTGCAGCTGAAATGAAAACTCCATGGCAACTTTCACACACCACCAGTGTTTGCTGAAAATGTGAAAAATTTACAAAAATAGTGTTTTGCCATTTATCACCCCTGAGTGAGTGAGGGGATAGGAAGTAGGAGAGCGTGAGCTGCAGCTGCTGCCAGAAGCGATGTGGGACTGCCTGGAGGCACTCAGGGCAGTTTGACTAAGTTGCAGTGAATCTGTAGTGAGTTTTCAAAGGGAGCAGAATAGAGGTGAGACTGGGGTGGTGTGACTGGAGCATAGGAGGAACCGGTTTGTGGCACTGTACATGCACAGGAGTTTAGAGAAACATGACAAAAGAGAGAGATTTTGGCTCCTGGAGGAGAAGTAAGCCAAGCATGGCAGGCGAGTGAAGCAGTGATGCAGTCCTCAACTTTGAGGAGTAGTGGAATTGAGTTACAATGCCAACATCCTGAATAAGAAAAACTAGTAAAAAGAACAAAAGGGTTAAATCTGGACCCATCCTTGGCTGTCAACACAATCAGTTATTACTCTTTAAGTTTAATATAACTCTTCAAGTTCGCCTACCACCCTTACCCCACTGCACAGTTCCTGCAGGAGGGCTGCTCCAGGATTACAATCATCTGCAGCCTCTTGTTGGTTGTAATCCAGAGACATTCCTGGATAGTTTATCTTAGCTTATCCTCAGAGAAACAGTTCTTCTTGATGTTTGCTTCAGTTTTTTTTAGAATGCTGTTACAATTGATAATTTGTGAGCTTATCAGAAAGTGCTATAGGAAAAGCAAATGTTCCCTGTCCCTTTAAAAGCAATAGTTCTGTTGTTTTGCTGATTAAATTGATAATTAAATTAAAAAGCTGTTGGTAATCAGGAGGGCGGGGAGTACCAGGTGCTAAAGAACTTGATAGGGGAAGATGGGACATTTCATTGTCTGAAAATGTCACTTCACAAGCTGAAGAACTATCATGGAAAAATGGCTTTTGAAGAGGAAAATGAGACAGATCATTTTATCATCTGCTGGCTTAAGAGAAGAAAGGAAATAAGTGAAGCGTGTGCAGCAGAGATCTTTGAGAACTGAATGTTGAGGAGCAAGTATTTGGTGACACTGTCCGTGATGGGAGTAAGGCAGGGAAAATTGAAGAAGTTTTGTCAGTGAAATTGGCAGAGGTAAAATGACTGCTGGGTAGATAATTCTAATTCATGCTGGGTTCTTTAGGGCATCATTGTAGCGTTTTTACCTGCTACTAATGTGAAAAGGAATGTGAGAAAGATTGTCCAAGCAATGTATCCTTAGTGTAGGTGAGCTGCTAACTGCATTCAGAAAACAAAGAACAGAAACACATCCAGGAGCACTACTTTTGCTTCCCTATTAACTACATCATGCTGGACTGCAGATCACCTGTGCTTTCAATCCCCAACCTCCAGTGCACTTTTCCTGTCATTTCTACTGTCTAATTAAGCTAGTATGATACAGAAGCTCATTAACCTTGCATCGTTTTCCCAATCAGAAATAAAAGCAGTTTGCTTGCTTTTTTCTTTTTCTACTCATTTCTGTCTATCTATATTTAGATTTCAGATTTAGAACTGAATTGTAACCATTCCTGGAGTGCTGATTCTGTTTTGGCAGAAGCTAAGGTACTTAATAGTGCTGGTGATTGATTCTGGGAGGCCAGCTGGATTACTTGGCTGGATGTGGACTCTGCTCAAGCAGAATCATCAGGGTTTAAATCATGAGAATCAGTGGAGTTGCTTGACTTCAGAAATGCCTGGAATAAAAAAAAGTATGAGTCCTTTGAGGAGTTATTCAGACCTCATTCAACTACACACAGCTAGATTAGCTATCAGAGTCAGGTGTCCAATCCTCCACAGCAAAGCTCACTTTCTAGAGCCCACATTAAGCATACAAGGCAACAAAATCTGCAAATTCCAGCAAAATTCAGTGCCAGAGATGGCACCACAAGTCCAGTGATGTTCAATCACCTTATTTCACCACAGAAATATAGCATTACTGCCATACGCCTAAACTCTGTATTAAACCAAAGGCACTATTCACTTAAAAAAAATGACATTTTGATATGTTATGCTATAGGAAATATGGGATAACTCTGCTTAAATCAGTGGAATGAAATTGAACAGATTTATAGCCTGGCAAAATTTACTCCTAAATGTAAGTGGAAATAATCTATCCACCTGGGAGTTGCTAGGAGTATGCCAGACAGCTAGATTTATAGAAACAAAGATGGATATTGAAGCAGGTGAATAATACTTTAACTCCTGATGCAAAAGAACTTTAAAAAAACTATGTATTGTTACAGGAGGACTATTAGTATGTTTTATACCTAAGTCTCTTTTATTAAAAAAGTTCAGGTTTAATTTCAAAGTCTAGTGACCCCTGCCTTCATAGAGCAGAAATTCCTCAGGGTGTGAATTGTCTCCCAATGTGTATGTACAGCCCCTGTCAGACAGGGACCCAAAGCATTAACTCAAACTTCTGAACATCATTTTAATTCCAATAGCAAACGTTTTGAAACAGAGTGTCACTTTTAAACTGCTTTACTGCAGATGGTCTTTTTCTTAATTCCCAGCCCTGTTAGTGAGCTGAGCTTATTGAACTGGTTGCCAGTTCTGGTAAGAGCAGATGGAGTGAAACGGGATAAAGGCAATATTTCAGTGCAGCTCCCGTGTACTGCCTCCCCCCCCCCCATGCCATTATTGACATGCATTTTAGAGCTCCACATCTCTCCTCATCAGCAGTCAGAATTGTAAAGAGGTTGAGCATACTTGGCTTGAATGTCAATAATCAATAAGGATGCTCATCTGGCTTAATAAAGATAGATTGTTGCCCTTGAAACAACGTACCATTCCAACACAAAATGAACTAAGGTGACTTCCTTGATGCTTATACTAACCCTAGGTGTCTGTGTCAGTGCGTGTGTGTGTGCTGATGTATGTATGTTGTTTTGTAGTTCTCTGGCTGTTCACTAGCACTATGGATTCCTCTTGTGTGTGTCCCATAATAATGTATTAAATTAATTATTTTGAGTGTTCCCCTTTAAAACCTCATTTCTTCTACTTCAGGCAGGATTTTTTTTTTTCTTTTAAAGACTTTCATTACAAACTCTCACTTTCTATAAAGCTCACAGTTTCCCCTTCTAAAGCCTGCTGACAGAGCATGGTAGGTGATATTTTCAGAAGTTTCTGTTGTGTGTGAACTATCATTGCCTCTAAAGCCTGTGATTAAATTCTGTCCAGCTTTAGTGAGGGCAGATAGACCGCAGTGCAGCAGAAGTAAATTAATTGTGAGTAAATAGTGATCCTACTCCTATGGGAAGCAGCTATTATTTTTAAAGAAAGCATGAATGTTCTGATCATACAGAAATCTGTAATACATAAGCATGGCTAACATCATGATGAGTGGTTCCCTGGAGACTTAATTTTTGATATTTTGATAAACAAATAAAACAGGACATTTAGTCAAATCTTATTCTTTTGCACAGTGTGTTAATACCAGCAGTCCTTGGTTATTACCAACAATTCTCGTCTGTTATTATCAAGAGTCCTTGTTTTGGCTCCACAGCCATGCAGCTATCAGTGTTTGAGACATATCACTTTAGCCTCCACTTTGTTGTTTATAGGGTCAAAAGAGAGTTGGCTTTAGTCATAGTAATTTTCCCTCCTGGCTGCAATTTGAATTAGTATCTTTCTTTAAGGTTCAACAACAAAAATATTATTCCACTTGGGTTGTTATTCAGGCAAGAAAAGCAAGTTTCCAAGGCTGTTCATTAAAAAACAGGTGCTCATTAGATAGCACTAGTTCTTGGGAGCAGACATTGTTTCTGATAAGCTCAAGACGGGCTTAGTCCAAGTGCTGTTTGTCAAGGCTGAGGCCTAACCAGCAATTCTCAGATCACAGTGTGGCCTGGGGAGGGGGGGAATCCCGTGGTTAAAATGAGCTTCTCTGGGCCTCTGTGAGCACAAGAACGACCCTTTTCTTGTTTGGGAACTGGGCCTATGTCAGTTCACCTCGAGTAAGTGTGGCCTCACTATGGAAGTGCAATGTCCCAAAGCCACATTGCTGTATAGCACTTTCTGTGGGCTGTAACTGGTCATCTGTGTTTTCATGTTTTGCGCATGTAGTTTTTAACCCTCTGTTTCTCTCCCTTTCCTGGCAGATTTTTATTGGTGAGATATCCATGTATTTCATAAAGTCAACCCGAGAAAGCCTAATTATTCAAGAGAAAACTATTTTGACTGGAGAATGCTGTTACCTGAACCCACTGCTTCGAAGAATAATACGTTTTATAGGTAAGAATCCTGATCACTGCAAGCTTAGTCCCTGCTTGCACCAAAACAGAATGAAACACACTGATAAATACATAAATACGTAAAAAGTACCTCACAAAATTAATTAAGCTGTGAAATCTTTACAGGCATCTTCCACCTTAGAGGGATAGTCCCCTCGGGATTTCCAAGGTAACGTTCAAAATTTGCCATATCATGCTGTCTGGAGCTGGTTCGTATCGTATTTTGCTGAGCTTAATGCTTTTTCTAGACCCTTGAAGAAAGGTTATATCAATCAAATCCTTATATGAATAATCCCATCATTGCTAGTCTGTGTAAGCTACCCATTTTACTTACAAATTGGTCTTCACCAGCTCATCTATTTGGCATTTTTCTTTTCAGCTCTGATTTTAACATCCATAGCTCTGCCACATAATGTTCAGCTGAACACAATGCAAAAAAGCCCAGAGCTCACTTCAAAACAATGTTATTATTTTCATTGTATTTGTTCTTTTTAGAGCTTTCGTGGAGTTAATTGCTGAGAAATGAAGTTCTGTCACTAAACCATTTGGAGGTTGCTTTATATGGTGCTTGAAAATCGCTATACCTTCTTCACACTGTTGATCAGCATTCCCAAGTTCATGCATGGAGCTGACAGTCTTACCCTGCATTAGGGTTTTCATCATCAGCAAATATATGCTGCAAAGGAGGAAGAACCATGGTTTTCCTTCTCCCTCTTCTACCTCTGTGCCTCCTGCTTTATACATGGAAGATAGGGAGGGAGATGTCCCTTCTGCCAACATTAGGGTGGAAGCAAACCAGCTATGATTTGTTAGTCAGGCCTGGACTGTGTGTTGGTGATGGAAACAAAAGATACAGGAATGCAGTTAAAAGTAAAATACCCTTGAACTTCACATAACCTCTAGGATATATTGATGGGCAGTGAACTGCTGTTGAGAGAGAAGCAGGGTACCAGAGTCCACCGGGCCACTCAGGGCTGTTTGACTATTCCAGCACATTTGGCATGTTGCAAAGCTCCAATCAAACACTCTTGCCTGTGGGTTCAGCACTGAAAGTACTTAAATCATGGAGGCGAAGCACTTGCTCAGTATATTTCCTTATTCTTAAACATTCATTCTATTGTTTCTCTTCTAGTGGAAAAGAAAAGGAATAGCAATGGCACAGTGGATTCTGAGAGTTGTACGATATGAGCCGTGCTAGACAAATGAATTTTGGCCTTGCAGCTATTTTTGTTTTCCTGAGAAAAATTAAATTAATATTATTAGAAATGGCTTAGTCTTCGTCTTGTCTTAAACTACACTGACTTTTTTCTTGTTTTCTTCTGAAACTTTCTCCCTGCCTCTGCAGTGAAATGAGAGAAGCAGAATTTGTTGAAAAGTGGATGAAATAATCTATGAAAGGAGCTGAAAATAACTGCATGCTTTTCATTTTGCATTTCACCTGCATTTTGAAAATATAACATGGACTGAGCAGCTGTACCCTGTGCTGGATGATCCAGGGAAGTTAACTCCATACAACTGCTTACTCCAAAAAGATGTTTCTGGAATGCTTGGCTCTGCTGAGGTGACTAGGTTGCTTATACATGGATTTCTCTGTGTCTGTCTTCTTTTGCTAAACTTGAGGGCCAAAAGTTACAGAGATCATTAAGTGGGTTGTCTTTCAAGATACCCTAGCAAGCAGGGTGGCTTACTGTGAGGAATTTTGCTGCCAATTTAGCTTTGGTCCTAATTCATTGAAATCCATCCACATCTGGTGATTTCTTTTACCCAGATGTTTGAGTAAGTCTTGCTGAGCACCTGCAAAAAGTAGCAATTTAACTCCTCAGAATATTGCCTTAGAAGGCATTACAGTTGATATGACTGAAAAGGATGAGAAAAATCTTTCAATGTGTCTAGGTGTTCATGTGTCAGAAAAAATGAACAGTAGTGACTGAACCTACAAGGCACATTAGGGGCAACTTTTGAAAGTTGCTGTTCCCAAATTTTAGAAAGGCAAAGAGGCTTTTTCTCCCTCCATAACTCGGTGTGATAGGTGAAGACACAGGTTTTATTCCAAGCAAATTAAAATAAAAAGGGGGTACTAACAAAGAACTATTTCTGTATATTTACTAACTTCTAGGCGTACCGTGGAGTCTGTAAGGTGAAAGGTCCTGTCTGGACCTAACACCAGGGAATCTTTTGCGGCCGGGAACAGGGAACAAATTATAAATAAAAATACATTTCTCTGTGCCATGTGGATACAGAGAAAGGCCCTCAGTGTGGGGATGATGCAAGACCCCCCTGTACGAACCCAGGGGAGATAAGTTACAACCAACCAAAAGGTAACACCCACCTCCAAAGCAGGGGAATTACCTTTTAAGGCAACAAACGGACAATGGATGAATATTCAACAACTGATATCAAGAGGGTACAAAAAGCCCGGTTTTCAAAGAAGGTTTGTGTGTCTCGGGCGGGGCACTGGCCCCCCAGACCACCCAGCGCTGTTTGCTTTATTATCACTTGCTTAATAAATTTATCAACTTTTAATTGGAACTGAGTTGTCTAAATTCTTAAACTAACTTATAACAATGGGAAGAGATGGGGTTTCAAGAATAGTAGCCTAAATGTGCTTTCCACAAAACAAGCAGAAAGTTGTAGATACTTCACTCAACGTTCATTTAGATTTTGTAAGGAAAGAGAAGGAAGAAGGGGAACTCCGAACTCTCTCTTGGCCCTGTGAAAGACAAGGACCCTTGTCATACTGTCTCCATGGGATCTTTTGGGTTCGGTTGCTAGACCTGAGCTTTTCTCCTCTTGCTTTTTCTTCATGTGTACAGAATTGAGCACATTTTTACACTTTGATAGTGGAGCAAAACAAAAAATCTGCAGCTCTTCTGGAATGTTATCAAAGCCCCATGTTTTTCTTTTTTCCCCTATCTTTCTTACTATGCTCTCTGTTCCTTCTCTCCTTGTTTTCCTCAAGGCCTCTGCAGATGTCCATTTCTAACAGCCTCCCCTTCTGAGTTTAGTTGGGACCTTGAATGTTGAGCTTTGCATTAAATCCCTCTTTGGTTCTTTGTCCATATGAAGCAGAAGCACAGTTTCATCTTGCTTCCTGGCCCAGGCATGAATTCTGCATGTATACTTTTGCTTTTGTGGGAAAGGGCTCTCACCTTCGTGCAGTGTTTGTCGAATCCTGTACTGCAGCCTAGATTGGTGAAACCTGCTGTGATCCCTGTATTTAGAAAATCAGTTTCTTTATTGCTGAAAAAAAGCTGGCTTAGCTTGGAAACATGAGACTTTGATGTATGTTGCAATTTGTTCCATCTTCCTCTTTGTCTTTTATAGCTGCTTCCACAGACAATTTTTTTGAAAGATTTTCAGGTCAAACAAATGGTGTGCAATTGTTTTGGAGCATTTTTTTCTGAGATATTGGTGCTGCACTGCTTTTCTTTAGTCACATCATTTCTCCTCCCTCCTCTCCCCACCTCTCTGGGCACTTTTATCATCAGTTTCTGCTGCCAAATCTCGCTGTTCATGTGTGGAACCTTTAAGAAACTAGGGGGTAAAAACGCCTGTTTATTGAGCCTGTGCCTCTTCTACCTCTCACAACTTGAGCATCTTGTATTTTTATTAATTCTGTCTTCTTGTAATTTTCCACTCACTACTTTGTTAACCTCATGCTATCTTGCATTTGCTTCCATGTTCTACTTTGTAGTTTGTATTACAAATGAAAGTTACAAAATATTTTAGCATTATTTAGTGAGTGGTTTCAGTCAAGTTTTTAGTCTGTTTATGTACAGCTGCTATCATACCCCCACGATCACGGATTCAGACCTCCTGACTCACTCTTGCAGGGTACCTATAGTACGTATAGTGTTGCATTTCATTGTATTAGGTTTTTAATCCACATGATTAAGTTGTCTACCTGCAAAGCCCTGATAACATGCAAGTAGCATCTCTGTAGCTCAGATTTGTAGAAATGCAGCATGCTTCATCAGTTTGTTACCAGTGGCTTTTACTTTGGATGTGCATAATTTGCAGTTAACAAATGGTGCAGATCAGCTTCTGTTGACAACTTAATCTAAAGCATGATGACACCTCAGAGTGGGCAACTAAATAATGAAATTATGGCTTTATTTCAGTAAATTAAGGCTTTAGTTCAGCAAATAGAGGTTTACCAGATTTATACAAACATTGAGTTTATTGTATTAGGATAGATATACCATAGAGCTCTGATGTTGATTCCCTGAGCAGCTACAGGACACAGTTTGCCTGACCTTATCCTTCTGCCTGGCTTGGATCTAAAGTTCATTGTGAAGCAATGCATGCTCTGTTACTATCTGGCTGCCTTTCTGCAGGACTCAAGCTGTATTTGGATTTGTTGTCCCTAACCTAAACTGCTCAACAGCTCGAACTACTGGAGGTCTTTTTTCTTATCACTGAAGAACATCCACAATGAGAAACAGGTCACTGTGCTGGGGACAGCTCAACCCTTCCTGTTCCCTTTTATGCCAGGCTCTGAGTTGGCAGCCGTCTAGATGAAAACTTGTAGTTGTGAAAGCAGTGAGGAAGGAAGACACCCTGTGCATCTCTCAGGATAAGTCTTGAGGCTCCAGAGTTTTTTGCACTGAGAACTGAATTTCTGCTGGTGTGTTCAGACCACGTGTCTTCGTTTTTATATCTGGAGGGGACAGGCAGGACACTCACAGGTAAAGCAGGCAGACCCTAGAGGCAGTAGATACCTGGAGGTTTGTGAGGTCTTCCCTAGGAGATCAAAGCCAATCCCATGATTGGGTCATGAGAGCTCAGAAGGTTGATCTCAATCCTGTTCTTAGTGCCATGGCAACAGAACAATAAATTTCCCTGCAACCCCATCTCTGCAGTTGTAAAATGGATTAATGATACAGGTCTCCTTTAACATATAATGATGAGTGAAGAATGAAGATATAATGATGAGTTGTTTAGCAGAGTCTTAATCACAGGCCGATAAATGTATAGCTTTATTGGATGCACAGGATTCTTTGAGCAAAATGTTCAGAGATGGGCTGAGAATCAGCTGTAGAGCCCTGAGTCCTTCCAGGGACACTCTCCACTGAAACTCTGATCTTCTTTAAAAAACGTAAGGATGGAAAAGGAATTAGGAGAGTATGAGTGTGCATGTTTAATATGAATATTTTCTAAGCTAATTAGGTTGAGAATGACAAATTCAGATAATTGACTGGGCACTAGGAGAGAGGAGTGCCTAAATAAATATCCTTAGTAGAAGACATGATGATAGGTTACCGAAGAGCACAGCTTCTGATGTCTCATGATCCCTTCAATGCATTGTTTCTTTTGTCACTTTACTTACGGGTTTCATGGATTTTCTATCATAGGGCCTTCTACCTCCTGATTCTCATTTCCACCCACTGGCTTCTTACTTGTCTCTTCCTTATATCATTTCAGCTGCTCTTCTACAAGTCCCAAGGGGTTTTGTTGATGATTTTTTTGTAGTTGTGGTGGTGGTGGTAAAGGATTTTTTTTTCCAAACCAGTGGCATTTCAAATGCTTCTAATAGCAAGAGTTTCCATGGAGTCAGCCAGCAGCTGCAGTGACTGATGTTGGATAATTCAGGGTGGAAGAAGAGAGCCTGAGCATGAACTGCAGGGAGGAGACAGGCTTGTGAGAAGAGCTGTGTTCTTCTTCAGGGCAAGTGCCTCTGTTGGCAAAAGCAATAGAATTGGAGGTGGCAACTCTGGTGAACAACCACACAAAGAGCTTGATAGGAGACAGAACATGAGAGTAGCATGTGCGTGAGATCCCAGAAATCAGGAGTTCGTGGAGGACAGTCATTTAGGAGGATGTGTAAGTAGAGAAATGAAAAATGAAGCATTCAAAATTGAAGCTGCCAGATACTCAGATTCTTCTGCCAAGGCAAGTGTTAGTTCAGGTGAGATGGATCTGGAAAAGTCGAGCTTCACATTGACCGTCCTTGGCATTTTTCAACAGGATTCTCCTTGTTTGTTCTTCTTTTGATTTGCACATTTAGTTTGTCTAAGGTCTTTGTCACTGGAGGCAAAGACATGTTCAAATCTGATCCTCAGTTCCTTCTTCTTGGACTCTGGACAAGGGAATATAGCCTACCCCCTATCTCTAGCATAAACTAGTATCTCTCCCATTTACACTCTCCTTACTGTTTTGTCTTCTAGCCTCCTCCTCCTGGCTGCTCTTGAAATGCACAAACACAGCTGAGGGTAACATCCTGACAAAAAGCCAGGAAGCCCTTCCAGACATAGCTTCCACTCCTTCTTTTAAGGCCTCTTTTTGCAGCCAGACTATGTGACACGTGGCTGAGGGCAAAGAGTGGCTTTATGTAATTGCAATTAACCTACATCCCTTCTGCTGGTAAGCAGCTGTAGGTCTGCTTCCCATGTTTTCCCAGCACTGTTCCATCTTTCCTCAGCATATGCTAAGTTCTGCACTGAAGTTCGTTCCCAGGATTTCTGGCCCAGAGTGATCACAGTGAGATAAATCACTTGCTACTGATCAGCTGAGTGTCAAAGTCTGGAAGAGGTACATGTTGTCCCATTCTCTCTCTCTGGGATTATATCAAGGACTTCAGCTGACCCTGAAGAGCCAGGGCTGGTTGCCTTTCCTATGAAGCCTTTCAGCAGCAATTTGTCTGCCTGTAAAAACCTGGCACTCACATCACTGTGTTTTTTGTGCTCTGGTCAGTTAGCTGAGCTGCTGCAGGTCATTGAACAAATCCATTGAACAGATGGATTCCTGAGGTACAAAAACCATCAGGGGACTGGCTGCCCCTGCCCAGGCCTGCTGGCGTTACAGCCTTTAAATCAATTACAGCCAACCCTACCTCCAAGTCTCCAGAGATGATGTGGAGTGTAATCACCCTGCAAGGGTGACATTCCTGCCAACCAAATTCACTGCTGGACATGGCTGTGATTATCATGAAGAACAGTTTGGCAGACCTGCGAGAGAGGAGTTACAGTAATCAATGTGCATCACCCTCAGAACGTGATAAAGGTTTCAGCTGTGGCATACTCTGCTCTTCTTTGGACCACTGCAGACCTCAGCAGCTGACTCGTTGAGTTCTGTGCTACTGTATACTGATGAAATGCAGGTGTTAAAACTCCTTTTTTTTTTTTGGAAAACACTGGACCACCTTTGTACCTGTGCAATACCTAGGGATTTAGATAATTTTGTGACACCTGTGAGCTTTTTCTGAAACACCTTGTTTCTTAGCTTGTACACACTTGATAAAGACCGTGGGCCAGACTGCCTGGTATGTAAATTTCCTCTAACTATTGTAGAAGACTGTGTAATAATCCCCACTGCATTCCTTCTAATTTGCATGGCACTTCAGAAAGATGCCATTTAAGGCAAGCTATGCCAAAAAAATATTTAAAATTTTGACAAAGAGCTGTATATAAAACAAGATTCATCTCTGTCATAACTTCAGCTGTTTCACCCAGCTGAAAAGATACCCTACTTCCTTTTTCCTTTGTACTTGATTGTGCACTGACTAATGTATCCTGCTAGCTGTGGAAAACTGTGGATTTAAAATACTAACACAGGGATAAAGGAAATAAAGGAGCAATGTCAGTGTTCTCTCCTTTTAAACACAGCACTTAGCAGGATAAACAGGAGGAAAACTGTCACACCATTAAAAGACAGAGATCAATCCTGCAGTCTAGAACCAGAGGAAGGCAGCCTCCTCCTTTGACCACCGCTGGCTTTTTGAATCCATGCTCTCAAAGCAGTTTATTGATAATAAATAAATTCACATAAAGAATAATAATAATAAACTCAGCCCCCCAGAATCATCTTCACTGGTGATGCTCCTTCCTAACCTTGGGGAAGGATGGTGAGGATGAACAGCTCCACAGTCCTGCAGCCCCCCAGGCTGCTTTCCAAGGACAGGGTTCTTCCCATCATTACCCAGGGAGTGATCTGTGTCACAGTGACACCACACTATCTCTCTGAATGACTGGCACAGGCGAGCCTCACTCTTAACACTCACACAAATCCATTTTATATATAGTTTTAGTTATGTTACTGCCTGTACACACTGCATTATCTTGCTGACTCATATTTTTTGTGTCTCAGACTACAGCTGTCCTATTTTCTTTTGCTAACTCAAGATATATAAGGAGTGAAGATGTAACAATCATGGTGGTGACAGCTTTTAAGATTGTATCACAGCTCTCTAAGACATTTTCCCTGGAACTCCAGCTCTTGGTCATACTTAAATACGTAGCAGTCTCAACTAATTTATCATTTGAATTACTTCTGTTTACACAGTTACAGGAGGGAGAAAACAAAAATACATGACCCTCAATATTCCCACACCAGAGGCAGCTATTTATTTTTTCTCTGGTTTTGTGATACTTTAATTAACCTTAGTGATGAGAAGGGGAAAAGGAGAGCTGATTTGTTCTTTCAGAACATTTGGATTTGGTATTTCTGCGGATGTGGTGTTCTTTTCCTTTGGTATGTGTGCAGTACACGCATATGAAAGATCCTTATATATGTTCATAGCAGCTGTAGCAGGTATTTATAACACTCATGGGGAGTCTGTGGAGGATGCAATATTGATCAAGGGATGCTCCACAGCCCTGGAAATATGTTTTAGTGAATGTTTCATGCTGTAGGATTTGTGGTTATATGCTCCTGTTGACATGAGCTGAACTGCAACTGTCTGGAAATATCTTCCAGAGCAAAGCAATGGGTTGCTTCCAAAAGGACATGCAAAATCTTGCTAGATCAGAATCTTAATTTTTCAACATCAAGACAGTGAACAGTCAAAATTCAAGAGGTACTTGACATTTGATAGTTATGTTAGGTAAGTGCACTGTTGTGTCTCATCACTACCCTACTCTTTCAGGTTCAGAGATCCCATTTTTTGTCACAGATCTGGTATGAATGCATAATATAATTCCCATTATGTCTCTCCCTGTCAGGTACTGTGGTATTTTTTAAACCTGTTTGAATAATCACTATTTTTAACTTTTCCTCACAGGAGTGTTTGCATTTGGACTTTTTGCCACTGACATCTTTGTAAACGCTGGCCAGGTTGTGACTGGTAACTTGGCTCCATACTTCCTGACGGTGTGTAAACCCAACTACACTGGGAACGACTGCAGGGCCCACCACCAGTTCATAAACAACGGCAACATCTGCACTGGGGATGTGGAGGTGATTGAAAAGGCAAGGAGATCCTTTCCATCCAAACATGCTGCTCTGAGCATCTACTCAGCTTTATATGCCACGGTGGGTGCCAGTGATGACTGCTGACTTTCGTGAGAGGTTTCTGTATGTGCATCTAGATGGGGACGTTTTTCTTACAATGGATTTTTGGAGAAAAAGAGTGGTTTTTTGGGAGCTGCTTTCTTCTTCATCAGTAGAGGAAAATCGCCTTCTCTCTCTCGTTTTACCAGTCCTGGTATAAGCAAATGAAGTGCTTATTGCTTTTGAGGCATTGCATATTCCGGAAGTATGAGGTCCTAAACTTGTCTTTACTGCTGATTTTCTCATTCGAGATCATCTTCTCCCTGGCCCTGTCTGATGAGCTTTAGAATGAAGTTGATCCTTAAACAGCTTCTGGATTGCTACTTTTGTTCACATGCCTGTTGAACATATTTAAATTGTGCCCCTTCAATGGGAGGCTGAACTTAAGACTGAATTTTGCTGCCCTCGTTTATGACTTGAATGCCCTAATGAAAGTTAGTGCCAGAATTTTGTTGATATCACAGGGATATGCACCCCAGTTGACATATTGACAAGGTGACACCACTGTACTGTCAGGAAGGAAACTTATCTGTCTTAAAAGGTCTCATGAGACAGATTGACTGCTCTTTTGTGTTCTCTGGTTAAAGTTTCTTTAATGCTTTAAAATTGATCCAAGAATCTTCCTAACAAAGCAGAAAATCTTGTTGGTTTTGCCATTAAGATCCAAGGGCTTAACCTGGTTCTGATCTTAAAATGGATTAACCTAAGTCGTTTTTCCCCCAACAGCCTGACTCAGCGTAGGAGCAGACTCTGTCTGTAGGTCATTAGTATTTAAGTAAAGTGTTAAAATTACTAATGACAGGGTATTTACTGAATATTTTACCCTGTGCTCTTGGTAGTAGATATATATAAAACACCACATTATAACTGTGAGATGAAGAGTCCACCCGCTACTGTTTCAATATCCGTTTGCACTGAATGTTGTGTGAATAATGATGGAGATACAAACTGCAACTCCTTTGGTCGGGATTTGTTGGAAACTGTGTGGAAAGCCTTTAACATTTTGTGCACATTACTTCTGAACAATATGAAGCCATGGGTGAAATAGAGTTCATAATATGGCCAGTCTCTTCGCGAACGAAGAACCGGGGAAGGTCTTTACACCTTCCAGCCTGCGCACTGGATTTTTTAGGTGAGACACAGTGTGCGCGGAACTGAGCCCACCCTTTAATCCTGAGGTTCATCTGCCGGGGCCAAGCACGCTTGGACGGTGGCAGCGAGGTCCTCAGGACGTAGATGGATTGCCTTACAGGGCTAACGAGCTCCATCTGCCCGGGGAGGGGCCCTGGTGGTGAAGTGGTTAAAGCACAGCGCTGTGAACGCTGAGACCCGGGTTCAGAGTTCATAATAAACTCAGCATGGCTGTAGCAGCTGTTTGCATTATGATAAACTCAGAGCTGGAATTTCCAGGGTCAGACTTGGTCCTGTTTCTGTCCTAGGCTAATTACACCTTTCATGGACTTTTCTTTCACATCCTCCCTTTTTTCTAGGTAGGCAAGTCTTCTACAAATAGGCTGACTGAAGGGGAATGCTGCTTTTCCTTCCTGAGCTTAAGTCCCAAGTAGTTCAATGTTTCTGAGCTCTGGTCTTCCCAGAGTACCTGTGATTTGTCTGCATTCTCCTCACGTGGGAAGATACCAAGTAGAGCCAGGACATGGAGCCATTTCTGAGTCACAAGGTCTTGAAAGTCTGCCCTTAGGGCATTTCAGCCTACAGTCCAATTTCAGCCCAGTGCTCTGCATCTAGAACTAAAAAGCTGTTATCACTTGTCTTTTCTCTGCCTGTCAGCTGAGAATAACATGAGCATTACACAAGAAATGCATTGTTCAGACCTAGCTTTGCTTAATAACTGTGCTGCGCACAAATTTTTGAGAAGTCTCTTGCTGATTCTAATATGCATGATAATGTGGGCTGCTGAATATAAAACACAGGGCATTTGCTTAGTAATAGGTGTATTTTGCATAAAGCTGAAGATTTCAGCCATGGTGCAAGGAAAGTAAAATGGGTTGAACATGAGTAGGCAGGAAAATGGAATCAGCGCAGATGTTGTCTGTCATTGTATAAGTATCTGTTGAGATCTGTGTGTCTCCTGCCATCACCAAACCTCAAGTGTACTCTGCAGATGTTTCTGTACTCATTTGTTCATTACTCTGCTACTGAAAGCACTCCTACTGTGATTAGTTTGGCTTTGTGGAGTTTTGGTGTGTTTTTTTTTTTCTTTTTTAATAATCTGGGGTTTATATTTAATCAAGAAGGCCTTTTTTTTTTTTGGTCACCTGTTAAAGAGGCTGAGGAGAACCCAGAGCATCGCTTCTGTGATCTCTGCAAGCAGAGATGCATCTTCTATGGGTTAAGTAGGGGAAAGAGAAAATGGCTGGCAGCCTTGACTTCCATCCTTGCCAAAAAAAATTAAAATGGCATCTAATTAAATTTTATTAGTCTCCTAGAATTATCTCAGGAAGAGGTGGCAACCTCTGTACATAGTGCAATTTGCTGAGCACTTAGAAACACAATTTTAAGTTTCTTTTCGAAGCGAGAGTGATTGGCTAGAAAAAGAGTCTTGGTTGCAGCAACGGTCCAGCTGATAGGATGTCAGTCCTGGTTTCAGTGTCGTTCCAGGTGCGTTGGTCTGACCCATGAGATGTTTGGGGCCCTGGGGGCACCACCCAGGCTTGGCAGGATACCTTTTTATGGACAGGTTTCTCACTTTCTATGTAAATTAGTTACCGTGCACAGTCTATTCATTTAGGTCTTTCTGGGACAGAGAGCTTTGGAGGTCTCTAGTGGTCCTAATTCCACCCTATAGTCCATGCTCACTTCCTGCCACTCATTCCTGTACTTGTGCTGTACTTGTGGTTCTTCCTCATGGAAAAATGCTGCCCTATCTCTGCTGCCCCCCTTCTCCAGCCAAATTTTTTTCTCACAGTGTCCTAATACCAACAGTCCTTGGTTATTATCAAGAATTTTGTCTGACATTACCAACACTTCTCCAGCCATCCAGCTATCAGTATTTGAGACGTGGGCTGTTATTTAGGCAAGAAAAATAAGTTTCTAAGGCCGTTCATTAAAAAACAGCGCTTATTAGACAGCATGAGTTCTTGGGAACAATGTTTCTGTTAAGCTCAGAGGAGCTTAGTCTAAGTGCTGTTTGTCAAGGCTGAGGTCTAACCAGCAATTCTCAGTGAGGGGGCTTGTGGGGTGGAAGCTGTGCCACCACAATCCATCCCATGACTAAAGTCAGCTTCTCTGCGCCTCCACACCTAGACATGAAACTTTGAACGTTTGGGAAATGCTGAATAGCACAGAACACTACAGCAAATAGCTTCAGCAGACCACATCAATTCAAGGCCTTGGCATTTTGAGCAGCTGCACAGAGTCAAAGCAGTTGTCAAACAGCAGTTGTCAAAGGCTCTGCTTCTCTCTTGTTGTAGAAATCTCTGTGGTTAAAAAAAAAGATTGTAAAGCCTGCAGGACAGAATTTTCCAGTATTGGTATGAAATTCTGAACTTTCTAAGGAAAATAAAACTACTACAAATCTTCCCAGTTTCTGCTGAAAGGACAAGACAGACTTCTTCCACTTTTCATTTCTCATTATAGGTACAACATACATTCTAAATATATGCATATATTTGCATATACATGTAAGTATATATAGATGTCTATTTTAAACTTGTAAACAAAAAAGCCTCCTTGCCTGTCCCTGCTTTTCTCTGTCTGCAAAAAATGGAAGAGGAATCACATGGGTTGAATGCTACTATCGCTCATTGAACATGGCTAAATACATTGCTTGGGTGTATAAGAGCATGGCACTGGTAAGAGCACAGCAAAGAAGCTGAATAGATAATTTATGTAGTTAAATCATACGTCGTTTATTTTTTCTTTTTTTTTTTATATTTACTTCACATCTTTTTATATTCACTTCTCTGTTTCTGACATGTAGAGTTTTGTAAATAAATAATTTTACTTTATATTTAGTATATGGGAAATTTTCAGAAACATCTGCTGTGTGAAGGAGACTTTGACTGAGATTTTGGTCTCTTGCAGAAAGTTTTGAAACCATGCTCTAAACGTGGGTAAACACACTGTGAGAATCCTAAAAAATATGTTGGCTGTAGGGAACCTGGACAGTAAAAATCAAGCCACATTGACTGGGAACCCTGACCTTAATGGAGAAGCTCTCCCAGTTATTTCTGAGCTCAGTGTGTGATTTAGGGATGAACTGGAGCCTACCTCCTGGGAAAACAGTTTGTCTTGTTTAAAACCCTCCTCATGAGGGTTTTGACAGATTTCCCTTGGCAATCTGTTTGCATGGTTAATTACCCTCATTGCTAAAAATGTTCTCTTTACTATAAGTTTACATTTTCTTGCCAAGACATGTGAAACTTCAATTACAGATACTTCCCATCTGTGACAAAGACAAGCCTCCCATGTGGGTAACCCAAAGATCCAGCTTTATCTCATACCCGTAAGGAAACAAGTATATGTGGGTTGCTCTGTAGCTGTGGTTCACAGCTGGCCCAGCAGGATTGTTTTTACTTTAAAGAGGTGGTGGATTTTCCTTTGGATTATGTAAATTGCAGTGGTGCTTTGGTGGGAAACAGGGAAGCAATTCAGCTCCCTATTCCTCAGTTGGATTGACTTCTGTTAGAAGTACACAGGGTGAAAGGGTGGATGGTAATTATTCACACAGTGTCAATGATTCTTCTTTTCCTGTTGTTTCCAAAGAACCTTAAAGTGGGTTTTGGTGATAGGTGCAGCTCAACCTGCCAGCCTAAATTGGGGGTGGTTGCCACCTAGTGCTTATTGTTAGCTATCTTTCCAAGCCATGTGCTGCACTCAGATTTAGGAGTGAAAAACAAAGCAAGCAGGAAACTCGAATAGCTTAGTCTCATTCCTAGTGCTTTTACACAGCATAATGTTCCAGTTCATAAATCAAATTGGCCTTTAAATTAAGTGCTTAACAGTACATTTAAGGGCAGAAGACCTCTCTTCCCCAGGAAGAGATCTGGCAAATTCAGCAGTCCAGCTCTGCAGTTTCTGGGCAGGTGAAAGTGTCCTTTTGACCCAGAGGGAGTCATATCTGTCTTCCCCAGTCAGTTTTTCTGGCCTGTCTCTTTCCCTTTCAAAAGGTGGTTTCTGCATCCCTTTCCTTCTTCTGAAGTTATGTATTGTCATCGGTTAAGGGCTAATATTTTTAACAGCAGCCAGTAGGGGAACACCGATATAGGTATATATTTGATAGAGCAGTCTGGAAGAAAGGAAAAGAAATACAGACAGAGAGAAAGTTAAAAGTACAGACAATACAGCAGTACACAGGGGTATGTGAAACGCAATGAACCGAGTGAACTTTAGAAGGGATATAATTTTTTTTTCTTGACCCCAAAACTATGAGCCAGACCATAATGACCTCTGTATAGCTGGCTCACCCAGAAAGAGACAGGCATTCAAATACAGTAAAATAATTGCTCATGTTTGCCAAGTAGATTATAGAGTGTGAAACTAGCTGTGCTGGTAGTTGCATTTGGAAGCAGCAAGCCAAGCCAGCTAGGGATCAGATTAGGAAACCTGAGCATGACACTTTAAGAAGCATTTTTCAAATGTACCTTCATGATTCTTTTTCATGTATGAGGAGCAGTGTGTCATCTGGAGACATTCTGGGCAAACATGTTCGATGTATTTGCTTTTATTATCAAAGCTCTGGAAATCATTCAGGCATCCATACTTGATTGCTGAAAAGGATTTTATTGAATTGTTTTGCCGTCAGGCTTGGTTTGCTTAATCTTTGTTATTTTGTGGCTCTGGAATTAATGACTGGCTGCTAATTGGGACCCACATGGTTTTGCTCTCTGTCAAAAGGTGTAAAAAATACACGAACTGCCAGAAACATGTAGGGTTAATTAAAAAATACTCAAAGAGCAGTGAAAATTCATGCTCAAGAATTACATTTTCAAAATCAACTTTGTTTTGAAAGAAACCTTTCTCATATTGTGTGTTTCCTTCCATCTTTCAGAGAAAATGTCTGTAATGGTTTTTCACAATGTTCTCTGTTTCTTAAACTTAACACCACTTAGGAAGATGGAGTAGCTAGTTGATACAGATGCTATGCACTCAGATCTTCTGTACATTACAGTTTCTGCAGGAGTATAAGCATAAATTCCTGGCTCCCTTTGCAGACATTTAGTCATGTGCATTCAGAGTGCCACCTTACGAGCACAAACAGAGCCTACAAGCTCAGGAGAAGTCCTGTATGTAAATAATGGGATATTTGACATCCTGAAACAACACCGTTTAACAGTATCTGTTTTGTACTCTTAAAAATGTTCTCTGAATTACCTTCTTCCATCTCTGAAACCTCTTCTTCCATTTCCCAGTGCTTTTTTAAACGAAACATGGATTTTGTCACATCCTTGCGGATTTAGGATTTTTCTGTGTGGGAAGGATGCATTTCTGCCAGAGCCTCTTTTCACTTTTGGTTTGTTCTTCCTTTCAGATGTACATCACAAGCACAATTAAAACAAAGAGCAGCAGGCTAGCCAAGCCTGTGCTGTGTTTGGGTACCCTGTGTGCTGCCTTCCTCACTGGGCTGAATCGAGTTTCTGAGTATCGGAACCACTGTTCGGATGTGATCGCAGGCTTCATCCTGGGCAGTGCTGTAGCCTTGTTTCTGGTAAGTCCAGCAGTCTTTGTGAATTCCTTTAAAAAATACCATAGTATTAAAAAAAAAAAATTAAAAGTGCTATTTTCTTGTGGCATGCAAGATCTAATTCTAGCCCCATCTACCACAGGGAATCAGAGTATGAAGTCAGGAATAGTAATTGATAAGGCTAATATGGTGACATTTGTACATTTTATGTATTTCAGTTTTAAATATTTCAATTCTTTTAATTGCTGTACTTGTTCTTACTTGACCTGTTCTGGAAAATGCTGTAAAGAAGGTGTAGTTTTCAACTAATATCAAAAGGAGGGCATGCTTGAGACTCCTCTAACACCCTCGTGTTACAAAACCTCACTATGTATCTTGTATCTGGCAAAAATATTAGATAAAGGGTGTTGTCTGGGGCTCTGAGCAGTGGTCCTGGTTCTCCATTTTGTTTTGGACCATAAAAGAAGTGCAGTAGAAAGAAAGGTCAGGATAAACTCCCTGGGAGACAAAATTACCTCCCTTTGCATCATTTTGGAGTTAAGCTGAAATTGTTTACTCCCTAAAGGATAACTAAATGTATTAAAATATATAAAAGGCCTTCCCACAGAATGTAGGGAACAGCATCTTTCCAGACCTGGAGTGTACCTGGCTCTCCCGTGGGCTCTGTGGTTTAGGTGATTTGCTTGGTGAGAGGTCTCTTGCTGAGAATTTACTCGCACAGCAAGCAGTCTAGGTCATTCTTGTTATTACCAAGAAACATGCCTGGTTCCATATAATCAAAATATGCTTCAAAACTATCCACTGCACAGCAGCAGACACTTTATCCTGTAATCAGGAGGGATTAGGTTTCAAAGATCCCTTAAATCTGGATTGTCCTGTCACTGATTTCTTTTTTCCTGTTCTGTACTTTAAAAAGCGACAACAACAAACCTCCACATGTCAGTTGTTTCCATGTTCCCTTTAAATAAAAAGATGTCTACAACCTCTGACCTGAATCTCTTTGGCTTTAATGTAAATTATTTATCTGGTTCCGTTGGGAAGGGCAGTTTAAATCTTGTCTATGCGATATGAGTCTGTCGCCCCAGTGCTGCTGGAAGTATGAAGGAGCGATGCTAAATGATGTCATCTAGAGGTGAGGGAGACGCAGCCATCCGCTGAGCTGTTTTCACTGCTTGGAAGTGACAAAGTCAGAGTCTGAAGGGAGTATTTGGCCAGTAAAGTGTATCATTCAGGTAGTCTGTGGTTCTGGGAAGATAAAGCATACGTGGGAGTCTCTGCTGTGTGAAATGTAAAATGTAAAAAGGCCGAGAATGGTTCATCACCTCAGATTAACCCACTTCCCAAAGCAGTCCATCACACTCAGACCCACTGTAGCCCAAGGCTGAGACAGGTGATGCCTTGAACCAAAACCTACATTAAATTCTTTTCAGAAGTTGGCAGTGTTAACTCCTCTGAGTTTTCCTGGGGACAGAACACACCAACCTCACTTGTTTTTTCTACATTACACAGGGGATATGTGTTGTCCATAACTTTAAGGGCACTCACGGAGCTCCTTCTAAACCGAAGCCTGAAGACCCACGAGGAATGCCACTAATGGCTTTTCCAAGAGTGGAAAGTCCTCTGGAGACACTGAGTGCACAGGTACTGTAAATCCTCTCACCCAGACCCACTACCAACCACATTTTCTGTTACAGCAGAGTAAAAACTAGTTGTATACGTAACCATACATTCCTAACATTGAGCCCATTGAACAGAGTGAATCTGAATCAAGGGAGAATTTGTTTTAAGGCATTTATTTCTGGAACTAGCAAATGCTAGTAGATCTTCTGCCCCTGTGCACATCCACTGCTAAAGAAGTAGGATTTCACATGCCTCTGCATATGGTTTGTGATAAAAAAGCCTTCACTTAGAATAGAAAACTGAGAGACAAGCAAAAATAATTCTGCCTAACTACATTCCAGAATACTTTTGGGATGTCTGAAAGATTTAATCTCTCCTGAGAATAAACTAAGCTGTCCAGAAATGTATTTATAGAGATTAGTTTTTAACCTTATTAGTGTTCAGTATCTTATATAATGATAAAAATCTCATACTGTTTTCTATCTCTAAGTCATCAGAAGAGAAATAATAGCATTCTTTCAGGTCTGCAAAAAAAAAAAAAAAAGGCAAGTGAGAGCATAACTATTGATAGTGTTTTTATTAAAACTACCACCACTTAAAGTGGCTTATGTTGGCATAATCATATCCAGCCCTTTCAACACAAACAAGTAAATTCCACCTGCCAAACAGGTTCTGGGAATGAGGATAAACTGTAGTTTATCAGTTATTTTAAACACCCTGGTGTCATTTATTTGTTCTTTAAATTGTACTTCCTTTATTAGATGGCCTGTCATTCCTCTGCACATGGCCTATAGCAAGATCAGTAGCAACTTCCGTTAAACTCTTTGCCAAATAACTGAAAAGAGGAATTAAAAAAAAAAAAAAAAAAGTGGAAAAGACACTTTTCTAATGCCTGGAAATATTTTGCTTAATTGAAAAGTCAGTTTTGATTAGGCAAAGATTTACTTGAAGACTTCCCATTAAATCTGCAGAACTGTGTGCACTAAATGTTCTGTTGGTGGTTTGCAGTTCATAAACTAAGCACTGCTTAAATGTCCACATTGTGTCATGCATGACAAAAGGGCTGAGCAGGGAAAAATATAGACTGTGAGAAAAATTTAGTCAAGTCAGCTGTGTATAGATGCTGAGCTGTGAAGTGCAGGTAGCGACCAGACCTCAGCTGTTTGATGTCCACTATAAATCAACAAGGTAATTTTCAGGGTATCAGTCTCTACAGGACCATACATATACAATGTAGGAGTAGATAGGGGAAAATGTGATCCTATTATGAAGATAGTGTAAACAGGTCTTTGGGAGCACATGCTTCTTACTGTTTCTTCAGGTATAGGAGGTACCATGTCCTTGTCTGTGCAGATTTCTGCATCTATCCCCGGTCTCGTTTTGCCTTGCACCCACACAAACCCTGCAGAAGCGGCATGATCCAAGGATGACTTAGTACTGCCACTGGAGTCCTGGACATTGGCTCCCAGGAAGGTTAAATCTACACTGCCACCTACAGAGGACTTCTTGTTGCTGCATGTGTTTTGGTATATTGACCCCACCTCCATATGGTTTTAAGCACCCATCATGTGAAGCCAAACCACAGTCTTCTAGGCTCTCCTGAGGGCAGACCCACTGTATTGGTTATGTGACTGTATGAAGCACTTGAGCCTCTGCAGACCTGTCCCTCTGGACAGTTCCCAGTCCCTTTTGAAAGTCTGTGTTGAAAACATCCCACTTTGTTTTTCCAGCCTGTTAACAGCAGGGCTGGAGTTCAGTGATTCCCACCACACGCTCAGGACAGGCAGCAGTCAGTTTCGCAGTTTTAAAGCCCTGGGTTAACTGAGCAACAGGTTTTATTAGCAAAGGGTTTTCTCATTCATTTTGCACACCAAAATATGTAAATGCCAAACTGTTTATGAATGTTCATGTGTTTGCCTTTTCCTCTTTGCAGAACCACTCTGCCTCTATGACTGAAGTAACCTGAGATGGGAGATTGGCAGCCGGAGCTATTTTTTACTACCCTCCAGTACAACAGTCCAAGACACACAGTTACTAAATGTCTAACTGTGATGACTAGTATTATGTTATGTCTAGTTAGAGGCTAATGTTTTGTACTTTTTTTGTATGAGGAAGTGATGTAGCTTGCCCTGATTTTTTGTCAGCTTTAATATTATTATGCCAGACTTTAAAAGCAAAATGGAAAAAGGACAAAAAAAAAACCTTTTCTTGTTTAAAGTGTGCACTGAGGAACTACATCTATGGAATTGTTGATGTTGTTATGTGATATTTGTACACTTTTTTCTTTTCAGTTTTGAATTTATATATCTTGAAAAAAGAAACATTCACTTTTACCTTTTCTTACCGTAAGAAGTGCTTCTACCACTGAGTCAGATTCTGTTCTCAGTAAGATCAGCATAGATCTGAAGTAATCTCATATATTTAATTGATATTAAAATAATGGTGATCAGGAATCTAACCTGAATGATACTATTAACAAATAGCAAAAATCCATCCTTGATTCAGTGGGCTACTTAGGTGTTCCCTAGGGATGCAGTTTAGCCACCCAGTTTCCAGACTACTTGGCAGACTTGAAGCATGTTCTTAAGCACCTCACTGAATCAAAGCCTGATTGTTCTGGTGTGGGTGATTGTGCTGGTTATTGAAGAATAACTAAAACAACATCCTCAGTCTGCAGTATAGACAGACTGGACATGAAAATTTATAGTAGTAGCTGATAGCATGTGAGCTGACTATATCATCTCCCTAGATCCTCATTCCTCCCCGAGGCCCAGCCGAAGCTCCCTGTGAAACCTGGCTTCAGGAATTGACTATGGGGATATACAGCCACCACTGTGGAGCGGAGGCTGCGCTCTGAGTGTTTCATCACTTCATCATAGATTTGTGGGGTAACTAGTGACACTGTTGCAAAGGAAAAGTGACACCACTTCTCCAGTGGGGAGGCATTCCCTGGCATTCCAGCTGGCATAACAAAGAAGCCAGTTTTGCCCCCCAAAGTGTATTTTTTCCCTGAGGGGCTTTGGCAAGTAAAAAAAAAATAATTAAACAAAAGAAAATTAAAAGCTGACAGCCTGTAGTAGCAGTCTGCGTTTTTGTAAATTCTGCCGTACAGAATTTATATCAAAACTGCTATTTTACAATTGAACAACTTTGCCTAAGGACTTTAAAGACAATTAATTGAGTATGGGTTGGGGGTGGGAGGGGAAGAACAAAAAAAGCCCATTTACAATGGCTAGAACTGGGGCAAAGGCTTCATTACACGATTTTTCACTGTTTCTAGGATTTTCCTGCATCTCATTCTTTTAGCATGGTGATAACTGCTGTGTGTCTCCTTTAAAGAATGGAGCCTCTGTCTGTACTTCTACTGGAATGTTTACCTCACATTTCCATGTTGGTTCTTCTTGGGTTTTTTTTGTATATTTTTTCCAAAACAGAAGTGAAAAAAAATTATCAAAAAAGCAAACACGTAGCCTGGTCTCTGTCATTTGCCTGGGATACAAAGAAAATCTGGGATGTCTGTTTCTGTCTGGTCTTGCAGAGTTTCTTCCAGGTTGGTATTTTCTTCTGACTCTACAGATGTCTGCTTCAGGCTTAGGAATATCAGGATCAGACCTGACCATGAGGAGCCGTTGATAAGTTTCTGGGTCCCTCACTGCAACTTGGATCAAAATTCCAGGGGAAAAAACAGTTCTGAACTTCTCTGCTAGGAAATATCCTCCCAAGTAGGCTTTTTCACACTTCTGTCTGATCTTCTCTACTGGTCTGAAACCAACAAACTGCATGCCCAGAGCTTTTGCTTACTTATTTATTTATAATTTAATTCAACAGAAGTTAGGTACTTTTGAAAGGCCAAGAATTAAAAAGTGATTAATCCCCTAGAAGTCTTACCCCTTCCATGGCACAGGTGTTCTGTTCAAGACTTTGACCTCATTTCAGAGTTCTGTTAAGAAGTTTTGCATCTCAAATGTCTGATCCCCTTCCATTGTGCTACAGTCCCTGGGCTGATGGAAGCATGAGGTTTGCACCTCAAAAGGAACTAAGTATATGCAATAAGGGAAATGGGAATTTGACTCAGACAATTGCTGTCATGCTCCTTTCTTGCGTAATTTTCAGTCTTCGGTTTTTCCACTCTGTTCTGATCACATTACATAGAGCTATCAAAGTTACATTCTGGGAGAGACAGAGAAGGGGCAGATAAACATGAAGTACAACTACCACTGAAAGCGTTTTCTTGATAATGAGTCTTAAGAAGAAACAAGAAGGTGCAAATGTTTCTGGTTTTTGAACGGAAGAAGACAATAATTTCATGAAAAAATACTTCTAATTTATTGCTGCCAAGCAGCATCTGAAGCAGCCAGGATGACACAGATGTAGCCATTTGTCACACTGTGATTTCCCATAAGGTGCAGAGGAGGGATTTGGGAACCTTCAGCCTTTCACAGTGACCAGTGAAACATCCCCAGCTCCCTCACATTCATCCCACAATGGAATGTGTAACACTACATTTTTACTATTCTGTAGTTCCCCAAAAGCCAAAAGGAGAAAAGAATGGGTTTCTTAAATTTCTTCAGAGCTATGAGAAGGAGGAGCACTTGAGAAGTTTGCTCAGTCAAGAAACTGAGCACTGTGACACACAAAAACAGCAGTGTCTCAGTGTCTCAGTGTACTTGGGGTGTCTGCTGAAAGAAACTGGGAGAGCAAGGGTTGAAGGCAGTGAGTGGTGTAACCAGGACATTTCTGGATCATTCCCAGAAAAAAAAAAAAAAAATCACACATTGACTCTAACCTCACTAGAACAACCTGTTTTATCAAAATTCATGAAGTACCACAGATTTCTCAGGCTGTTGAATTTATTTGTTTTCCTCACTTCTCTGCTGCCTCCTCTGATTAAAAGCAGACCTGCATCATCAGTTAGATGGGAAGGAAAACTGAACATACAGGTAACATGTAAAAAAACCTAACAGCTATTAGAAGGAGACACAAAAATTAAAAAACAGTGTTTCTGACAGACACCGAAGAATTCAAGAAGGTGCTTTGATGGCAGGTGTGTATATAGGGCTGTTGGAGAGTTCACCATTACTGAGTTAGATCTCACAATTTTACCTGGCCCTATTTTCATGTAGCAATTTTGAGCAGCACAAGCAGTTTAAGATGACACTTCTAATAGCTTTTACAAACCTTATTGCTGACAGGGTCTTATTTTCAGAGAAAAAAAAAAAATAGGATGGTTCACCTTCCCCCTCCTTCCCCAGCTTCGTCAGCCCTGCTGGTCATGGTGGCAGAGCTGAATGTGGTTCCTGATACAGCCCAAATGCACACACAAAACTCCATCAGACAGTGCAGAAGTGAAGACAAGTTTAGGAGGTTGTCCTGATCCAACCCCAGCCAGCCCCACCCCAGTCAGCTCTTTGCTCATTCCCCCACCAGTGCAATCAGGGAGAGAATTGGAAGGGTAAAAGCTGGGAAACATGTGGGTTGAGATAGTGACATTTTAAGAGGTAAGAGAAAAGCCACACACACAAGCAAAGCAAAATAAAGAATTCATTCCCTGCTTCCCATGGGCAGGCAGGTATTCAGCCATCTCCAGGAGAGCAGAGCCTATCACATGTAGTGGTTACTTGGGAAGACAAACCCCATCACTCCAAACATCCTTCCTTTTTTCTCCCACTTTATGCACTGAGCATGTCCTACAGTCTAGAATATCCCTTTGGCCATTTGGATCACCTGTCCTGGCTGTGTCTCCTCCCAACCTCCCATGAAACCCCAGCCTCCTCCCCAGTGTGGAAAACAAGCCCTGGTCAGCAATAACAAACACATCTTTTTATTATCAACCCTGTGTTCAGCATCTGCACAAATGCAAAACACAGCCCCGCACCAGCCACTGGGAAGAAAGGTACCTCTACCCCAGCCAAAACCAGGACAGGGACTGTGGAGTTAATCCCCCCGCCGTTTATCCCCACTGGAGCCAGAGAGATGCCAGGGAGCAGCTGGCAGTGCCACACCCCTGGCCTGCAGGGGAGAAAGGACAGAACAGACAACAGTGAAAAAGCCGAGCACGACTCAGAGAACTTTTATTAGTGAAATTCACACATTTCAGTGTCAGGAGGGGGCTCTGCCGCTGCTCTGCAGGAAAGCTCCGTGGTGGGACTCACTGCTTCCAGATGATCTTCAGGTTCGGCGGCAGCTCTGCGGCCGCGAGTTCATCAAACTTGGTCACATCCTTCACGGGAGTGCGGTAAAAACCCAGCACGTCCCCGGCGCAGCGCATCAGGTGGAGCTGGGAATTGGGCACGGCGTGTCCCAGCTCCACCGCCAGCCGCGCCAGCAGTTGGAACTTCAGCCCGTTCTCCTGCAGGGGCGTCTGCTCCCAGTCCTGGTGGAGGGATGACCCAAAAACCTCCCTGACGTGGGACTCGAGGCGGACCTGCAGGTCCTGCGGGGGGAGATAACTCCGGCTGCGCGGCGGGGGGCACAGCAGGCTGGGCTCGCTCCTCTCCACCTTCTCAGGGATCCCCTTTCCCACTTCCACTTCCTTGTCCTCCTTCCTGCTGGCACCAGAAAAGAAGCGTTTTCAAACTCTGGGCTGGCTCAGAGCGAGTTTCTGTTCAAGGTGTTTTAAAGCAGTTTCGAACCAGACAGTTCACACAGCAGGTCCCTTATCCACGAGGGACAAAACCAGACAGGGTCTGGCGGTTTTCCCCAAAGGCTCCCTCTGCAGAGCCACCACTCGCCCTCCCACCTCATCTCACTGAGCTGAGTGGAAACACTTTAACCGGAGTAATTACTTGTCTTCCAAGTTACAGCTGCGTTTTCTAATCTGATGTGGCAATTAAAAAAATAAAGAGTAAAAAAAGGGATAAGAGAAAATAACCAATACAGAAAAAAAAAATCAGTGCCCACTTTAAAAAAAAAAAAAATCACTAGTTTTAACCACAAAACTTGACTTGCTCATAAGCCACACTCTAGTCAACAACCCATGCATGGTCTCACCTAAAATGCTGTACAGGAACTACCATTTCACATTCCCGTGAAATCCCTCCGTTCCCACCCCCAACAAAAAGCAGGTCATAGCACTAAAGACTCCAACCCTGCACCAGCACGCCCGCCCTCCAGCAGTGCGCCTCGACGGGCGCTTGATTCCCACAGAATCTGCTGGATCTCCTTCCCTAAAAATAACCCGGAGCCGCCTGGACACAACCCCGAGGGATGCACTCTGGGGGGAGAGGTGTGGCACCAAAGCCCTTCCAGCACTTCCATGGCCCGGGAGATTTAGACGCCACCCCCTGGTGCCCCGCGGTACCTGCGGCCACCCCAGAAGGCCCTGAGCCCCGCAGGCCCCAGCCCGGGCCGTCCCGGCCCCGCCGCCCTCAGCACCCGCACCGCCGCCATGCTCCTTCCCGGCGCCGCCGCAGTGACGAACTGCCGCAGTGACGAACTTCCGCCACGCCTCGCAAAGCCTCACGGGACATGTAGTCCCTTGGCCGCCCTTCAGCGCACGGTGTCTCGGCTCCCTCTGGAAAAAGGCTCCCGGGAGATCTTTCTGCGGCCTTCCAGTGTGTCATGTGGGCTCGTAACACAGAGGGAGAGGGGAGTTTTACACGAGCAGGTCGTGACAGAAAAAGGGGGGACTATTTTAAACTAAAAGAGGGGTGATTAGGAAGGAATTCTTCCCTGTGAGACTGGTGAGGCGCTAGCACAGGGTGCCCACAGAGGCTGTGGGTGTCCCATCACTGGAAGTGTCAGCGGACAGGCTGGGGCAGCCTGGTCTAGTGGAAGGTGTCCCTGCCCATGGCAGAGGGGTTTGATCTGGATCTGGTTGGAAAAATACGATCTTTAAGGTCCTTTCCAGCACGAACTGTTCCGTGGTTGATCCTGTGATGCACGGATCAGAGGATCAGCGGGATGCTGCTTGTGTGGAGCAGAGGTTTTACTGAGATTGGGTGTGTGAAGACACAACCAGAGCCGAGCCAGGAAAGGAGTGTCATTCCTGATGCTGATATTGACCTTTGGAGAGATGTTTCTTTAGGCAAGTTTTTGCTCTTTATTCACTGTCAGGATAGTCTAAATCAAGTATTAATTACTCAGTGGTTGTATCCACATGAAAGAGTTTGGCTGTTTAGTGCCCCTGTGACAGGTTATTGACACAGAGGACAGGAGGAGGTGGTTACAGGACAGTGATTTTTACATGTTTTCCCAGTTGTCGGCAGGAGCAGGGAGTGCCTGTGGCTGGTTCGAGCAGCCAGCAGAGTGAGATAACCCTAGAGGGTCGGGAGCTCCTCTGGGAAGCTGGCCCTGGATGTTTGGGGTGCTGCTCCAAGGCCTCACTACACTGATAGGTGTAGTGTGCAGCTAGGAAAATACTCTTGTATAATCTTGGTCTGCTGTTTTTGCCACTTACGCCTTTTTATTTTTTTTTTTGTCATTACAACCGTCTAATTGTACTTTAGCTCACAAATCTTGTATCTTTAACAGGGAGACAGCAACAGGCCAAAGGTCAAACAGTGGGCCTGCAACATCAGCCTGATTATCCAAGCTACACTAGCAGAGCAGGCCAAGATGCCTTCCTGCATGTTTGGTGTTAATTAGTGTGACAAATGCCACTGCAAAAACAGTCTTTTCACAGCCCTGATCCAACCTGTGCAACCCTGGTGCAGCCTCATCCCACCAACCAAGACTCTCCAGGGACACAAGAAGCTTCTGAAGGTAGAGTTGTTTGTCTGTGGCCTGAGTCCCTTGTACACCTCTCAAGTTTTTTTGTGCCTTTGTTCATCAAGATTAACCTCTCCAGCTGTGTCACTATTGGATTATTCCCCTTTGATATCTTCTGGGTTTCCCAAGCTAACCAGCTGTAACATTTTTTTTTAATCTTTGCAAAGACACAATATGTGTGACGAACACTATAAAATTTATACAACAACAACAACAAAAAAGAAATGTAAGGTAGAGATTAGTTTTTCAATTACTGTTTTATTGCCATGATTGAATACAGAGTCAGGTTTTATAATTCAAGATTTTGGCTGAAAAATGTGGTAATGGGCAAGGGTATGTGTTTGAATTGCCAGGGAACTACTTAATCTGCCTATTATTGCAGGGACTGAGTTTCAGACTAGGGGAGAGCGGGTTCATGATTCATTGGCAGCTGTTGTTTGCTGTTTGGAAAGAATTCCCTTTCCTTGGAATGTGCAAACGAAACAAGAATATCCCCTTGGTAAATTGTGGGAGTGAAGGGTGGAGAGAAAGCTTATCCATTTTATCTCCAGCTTGGTGTAGGGTAAAGGGAAATTAGATTTGTATGTTTTTCTTTTATTTCCGAACACGTTCCCCCTTGTGAGAAGGGACAGGAGGAAGGAAGGCTCCTGCACTTTCAGTAGGTGTAGCTGGCAGTGAAAAGTGATTGTGTGGCAGCTGTGTCAGTCTTCCCAGACAGGACATACTGTCCCCTGCAAGCCAAACTGTTAATCTGAAAAAGAAAGTGAAAGGAGGGGGAAAACAGTCAGTGTGAGGTGAGAACAGCAGGTGTGCAAAGAGTAACCAGCGGGAGTAACCAAGTAAGAAATAACCAAGTAATTAACCAAGGCAGAAACAACGCCTGGTGAACGTGAAGCACCAGGAGGGGAGCAATCAAGGGAACCTTTTGGAAGGTGACAGCAGGTCTCCCTTCATGGGGAGCAGCTCCTCCCAGTGCCAGAGGGGAAGCCTCCTACCTGTGCCCGTTTGCGGAAGGCCTCCTGTGCCGCCTTCTTGTTCTCGGTTTTGCCTAGCCATGCAGCCAGGGCAGAGGCCTGCAGGGCCCTCCCGTAGGAAAAGGTCAGTTTCCAAGGCTTAGGCAGAGGGGACTGGTTCATGGCGTTCAGGTTGACAGAAGCCTCCTCTTCGCTCTGGCCTCCAGACAGGAAGCAGATCCCTGCAAGAAGGAGGTTTGGAGGCTTAGAAACGGACCACTCCAGTCACCTCAGACCCCTGAGCTTTGCACGCCAGAGGTAGAAGCAGGGTCAGCAAGAGTGACATGGGGAATGGAGACATAGGAATGAGTCAGGAATCACCAGGAACAGCGGCAGGAACGGTACGGAGGAGGGTAGTGACGGTTGCCACAGCAATATCCTGAGGGGTATACTTCTTGGAGCAGGAATGCCCAGCTGTCACCATGTTGGGTTTCAGCAGAGTCCCTTCCAGGTACACATGGTGATCATTCAGTGCCTTGTAGACAGCAGCCAGAACCTGGAAAACAGGGGAATTGAATGCAGACTTTTACTCAAACCTTTACCTCAGCCTGCTGCAGGACAGCTTATTCTTTGGGAATGTAAAAAGATCAAATGGGATTCTGCTTTCTCATGTGTAATTTATCTCAGGGGTTGCAGTTGTGGAGATACCGCTGCTTTTGAGATGACTGGGATACCACTCTTCTTATTTACCAGATTTGTCCCTGCAAACTGAAGTACTTGGTTTTGCTCCTGATCCATCTTTTCTGAGATTGAGGATGCTTATATCATCAGTCTGGGTGGAAGTCCAAAAGCATAGATTATACTCTTGCATGTGCTATTAACTCATTAGTTGCCTGTAAGCAGCTCATATTTGTGGTGCAGTTATGAATTATGCAGTTTATGTGACCTTTTTGGTCAAATAAATCTCTTTCAGCTCTGTGAGCATAACCTGCACAAATTTTAGCTGCTGATTGGTGAGGGCGGAGGAATGTCTTACCTTTTCTGTGACATACTGGCAGCGCTGAAGATCATGGTCTCCATCAGGCAGGATTTCTGGCTCCACGATGGGCACCAAACCATGCTAAGAAAAGGAAGGCAGGGGAATCTTTAGGGCTACGGAAGAAAAGCTGTTTTTGTAGTTTGATGGTATTTCATCCTCCTGTGCTGTCTTTCCTCCTTGTCTTTCCCCAAACCCTCACAGAGATCCTCCTTTCTAGCATGTCATCACAGGGATCAGTGAGAAGGGGCAACAGCACCTCAGGAAGGATTGCTGGAGGGCAGGTACCTGCTGGCAGATGCTGGCATAGCGTGCCAAGGTGTTGGCATTCTCCTGGATGGCGAGCTGGGAGGGTGTTGTGCTGGTGATCTTGAGCACCGCGCGCCACTTGGCGAAGTCAGCACCGTCCTTCTTATACTGGGCACAGCGCTCAGCCAGCCCATCCAGCCCTGCAGGGGGGAACAGCTCCTCTGAGAGCTGTTCTTCAGCTCAGAGCTCTGACAAGTGCTCTGACACCAGCCAAGGCTGTGCCTCAAGGGAGTCATCCCATGGCTTTTGCTGCACAGGTTGTAGCTTAGGCTCCTTAGATCTCTCCTTACCTTGGATGGTGGTTTCTCCGTTTGTTCCTGCTAGAGGTGCCGTGCCTTTATCGAGCTGTGGAGATCAGAAAAAGAGGAAGGGTTACAGAGAAATGGGAATAAGTCCTTATCTTCTTACCCATGGCTAGTCTGCCTTTGCAGGCTGACTGTGAGTAAAGTGTGGGGCTGAACATCCTCAGGATGCAAAGGAGGGAAATACTGGAGCAAAAGGGAAGAAAAGGAGTGACCTGGGTCAGAGGAAGGGGCAGTGTGTAGATGGCTGCAGAGAATGGCTTGAGAGCTCTGTCAGATGCAGAAAGAACTGGATTTAGGTTACTGCATGAAGGGACTGATTTGGAGTAAATGGTGAGTAAATGGGAGCTGGTATATAAAAAGTTCCTGTGTTTAGTGATAATGTGCACAAAAGCAAGGCAGAGAATGGTGGCTGAGAGCATCTAGTGATCTTAAACCACACACACACACACACACACTCACACACAAAAGTGTTTTTCAGGAGAGAGTGCAGCTCCATATATAAATTTTCTCTGGAAAAGTGGTTTGGGTTATGCTGCCAGTCAGGCCAGTACAGATACTCACCTTTATTCCCACCACAATGCCTTTTTCCTTGATGAGTGCTGGGAATGGCTTTCCACTGCTGTCTTTCTGGTAGAGAGTCTCGTGGAAGAGGATAACTCCCCCAATGCTCTGGTTGATGGAAGTGTCTGAAGAGAAGAGGATCTCTCTAAAAGCTCGGCGGTTCTCCTCTGTGTTCTCCACATTGATCCTCTGCAGTCTGTTCCCCATGGTACCTAGTAAGGTGGACAATGGCCAGACCAAGAGGTTTCAGGCTTGGCTGGCCTCCTCCTGGTCCCAGTGTGTAGTAAGAAATTGCAGCTGGATTTAGAGTTTCCCTTCCCAACCCATAGTTTGTAAGCTTTTTTGTCACAGCTGCAGCCCAGACTGGCTGTTTCTGCTCAGAAAACTGCTCAGTTTTTAAGGGTCTTTCGTTTACTCCATTGGTTTCAAACATGCAGCAAAATTAAAAGGAAAAATTCTTGAGTGCTGCTAACTGATTGATAAGCAGAACTAACCCACTGATTCATCTGCAGCTAGGATCCCCTTTCCTGAAGCCACAATCCGCTGAGCAGTGTCTGAAAGAGCTTTCTTCTGCTCTGGAGTCAGCGCTGGGAACTGGTGGGTCATGTTGACTTATCTGTGAAAGAGAATTAATGTTACCAGCTGGGGGAGACTGTGAATCAGAGACCCCACTGGAGGGCTCTTGGTGCTTGTGTGGTCCATGTTATCATAAGCATATGCCAAGAAATCCATTTCGGGTCGTCTTAGCTTGGTGTGTCTGGCAAAATCAGAAGAGAGAAGTGTGGGAGCCACATCCTGCCACATCCTTCCGTAGCCAAAGTGGGAGAGACTCTGCATTTTACCTGGACTTGCTCAGAGAATAAAGGAAGGTCAGACTGTAATAAAAACATGCACCAAATAACAAGTATGCAAACTGCTGACTCTGGACACTTCTTGGTTCCCATCAGTAGAATGCCAGTTATTCCATTGCTTACTTTACACATTTCCTGACATTGTCCCTCTCCCATTTTCTGTCCTGTGTTGTCAGTAACTGATTTTCCATCATCACCCTCCTGCTTTGCTCTGTATTTTTCCTCCCCATGGCTGCTTTCAGAACTGCAGTTAATTGCTTCCTCTATAGAAGACCCGGGGGCTTAGAAGGATTCACCTCTCTTTTCTATCTTTTCAGCTGCGGCAGAGGCTTACCAGCTGCAGATACTCAGCATCTGAAATCCCAAATTCTGTCTTGATATGGCAAAATTCTTGGTCTTATTAAAGTTTTGATTAGATGCCGTTAAATTACAGTTTCTGGTATCATCTGAATAGTCCAAGTTGCTTTTCTGTGTGTATAAGCCTGCGAGCCCAAAACAGAAAGACTCTCTTCCTTCAATTTATCATGTGATAGCTAAATCAACACCCATGTTTTTGCCAGTGGTTGCTAAATCCAGAAGGTGATTAATTAAAAAGATCTCCAATAGTACAAAATATCTCCAATATCACGTTTTCTCCAAAAGGGTAGGGCTCTGGACAATGTCTGCATTTTCTACTCCCAAAGTCAGCCTGAGAGAGGAGTGAGAACATGCCATTTCCAATTTCATCAGAGATGGCCAGCACATATTTCTCCTTATATAAGCATTAGGCAGCCATGTCCTACTTCATCTTTCCCTGCACACAGATGCTATGTTGCCAGGGAATCCTTGCCTTGTTCTTCCTGCTGAAGGACAGAATGGGAAGAAACAATAAACAGTCTGTTTGTTACTCATGATAGAGTACAGAGTTCTCTACAGCATGACAAATGGTGCCAAAATTTTCTGGCAACCATGCCATCACAAGTAGGGTGGCAGCTACAAATCCATGTCTCTGATTCATAGCTGAAGGTACTTCGGAAATTTAATCCTGCAAGATTCAAATGGCATTGTCTGCCAGTACAGACTAGCCAGATGCAGAGTCCAGATGTCTTTATCTTTTTGTGAGCTGAGACCAGAATTCTTGCTATGCAGCTTATCAAAGGTGAGTCATTCCAGGTTTAGAGGGGAGTTGAAGGACTGCATGATGAAGACTGTGTCAAATGAGGGAGAGCTCTCTCCCTCCCCAAGGGCTGAAATGCCTCCTTGCTGTGTTCCTGCAGAAGTAGGCTCAGCTGAGCCCCAATCTCTGTATGTCTGGCTGTGCCCAGAGCTCTGGGAAGCATCCTTTTACTGTACTGACGGCTGCTCCATCTCTCCCAGTTCTCAGCTGTTCAACCCCCTCAGAAGAACTTGAAAAGTTGTGGTTTATGCTGCATAACTACTTCAGTTTACCTATAACCCTCCTTATCCCTCACCTGCTGTTTGTGTCACATATGTCTCAAAGAGGAAACTGGCTTGATGTTTTGAGTACTGTAATAATAGTTGGGTGGTGAGCACTTCAGGTAAAACCACTGCACTGTTAAATAAGTGGTTTTGCAGAATGATGAGGAATCACTCCAGTGGTTCACAGTATCTGCAGAAAAGACTGGAAAACTGTGACCTGGCAGAAGTATGATCTTGTTCAAGGTCAAAGTTAATGAATCTCTAAATCAGGGGTGGGATTTCAGAGTTGCATTTTGGAGCTGTGTTGCAGCACCAGGGGGTGTATCCAGGTAATCTTTAATCCCTGTGCCTGAACTGCAATACCACCAGTTGCTCTAGTCATGTTACTGTGGACACACTTTCTTTCCAGCAATGCAATAAACAGTGAGACTAATGTCTGCTCTCTCTTACTTGTTTCCAGTGTTTGCTTAAAGATAACAAAGAGACAGTTATCACTCAAAGCCAGCCTGCAAAGCACAGAAGTACTGAAGTACAAGCTTTCAGCAAATAATGCTGCTCCAAGTGAGTACTCTGAGAGACTGAAACCATACAGTGTAGTTCCACAAGGATGAATTGGAAGACAGCAGGTTAGTTCCAGTTTCTATGCAAGGATCTCATTGAGTGTGAAGGAGTAGATGGAGGTTTGCCAAAAGTCTCCCCAAAATTATCTTTCAGGCCTTGGTGAGTGGTTCCCATCTGCCCTGTGAGCTACAAGCACAAATAAAAGGCACTGTCTTTCTAGCTGAAATGAACAAATGAGAGTAAAAGAGCAATTGTAAACCTAATAATAGCTCAAAGGTGCAGAATGTTCAAGTACTCTTGATTTAGGATTTTATTTTTCTGTGATTCTTCATAAGGAGCATAATTTCTGAGGATCTTCATGGTTGGATTCAAAAAGGGTGTCTCTCCTGTAAGGTCCTGCTCTGAGCATTTAAAGGGGAGTGGAGAAGCCTTACACTTCAGTAATGTTTCGTACAGCTACCTTGTAAAGAGCAAGTTCCCAGCACATCCACAGAAACATTAATGTCTCCCCTTAAAGAGCTGGATATGTCACCTCACAGGTCCTGAGGAAAAACAGTTGTGCCCAGGCTGCCAGAGCGGCACAGCTCATTTCAGTCTTCCAAGAACAAATATGTATATTTGCCTTATTTATCTGTTTAATTTGTCAACTTCTCCAGGAAGAAAAAAGCTCAAATGAGCTGTGATCCCAGTAACAATACATGGGAGTTGTCCCACCACTAAAATTTTTCAAGAATTTTTGTTTTTATTTACCCATTTTAGGCTGTGGGCTAAGTGTCAGAAGCTCAAGTGATTTCACGTTGATTTTACATTATATTCACACAGTGCATTCTCTTTGTAGTAACTGCTTACATTACTTTTTTTAGAATTAGAAGAAAAAACCCACAAAACAGTAAAACTATACAGGATCCAAAACGAAACCAAACCAAACCAAACACGAACAAAAACCAAACCAGTTTCGTGGCTACCTGGAGTATTTGTCAGGTTCCAGCAGCTCCTTCAGCAAAGTTTTGTTCAGCCCCCAGCTTGTGGCCAGCAGGAGGTGAGAGTGGGGGAAAGGGGACAGAACAGTTGTAAAAGTAAATATTTACTGCTGAAATCTCATGTTTTTCTCAGCTACCATAAAGGAGGAAGGGAAGTATCTTCATGGATATCAGCACAGGCACTGTATCATAATAATATTGAGACCCAAAGAGCACAGTCAAGACAACAAGCAGAAGGAACAATGTTACATTTTACTTCGGGTCATCCTATAAAGGACAGACACCATTGGTATCTCTTCTTTCCAAACAGTTCAAGTGACATCTTCTAGTCTTACAGAAAACCTCACCTGAGTCCTGGTTTGCAGATGGGAAAAGTTGGATCAAAATCTGTAAGTTTTTCTCTTGGGTCTCTTCATTGCCATCTCTTATAAAATTGGTTCTGATGGTGCAGGACCAAACTCTCAAACTACAGTTTGTATCTCATGCATGTAGCTTTTCCTGTTCAATTACTAGTAAAGACAGAGGCTTTGGTGTCTCCATCTCTGACAGTCAGCAATACAAACTGTGCACACAAAAGACTCTGCTTGCAAAGAGCAGGGTTTGAAGAAGGAGATGTAGAATACATAAACTGATAAATACAACTGATAGGGAGAATGAAAAGTATTCAAAAGTTTAGCTCATTTCATGTAGACACAGTGTTAAACTGACTGGATTTATTCCTCTTTTACACTTGCATGCTTGGGAGAGACAGACATGTAATGGGTTAGGCACCTTATATTCTCATTGCAGTGGATAAATCAAGTTACTGGCCTCACTTCTCTGTAGAGCTCTGTTAAAGAGCTGTTCATAAGTCTGGTTACTCAGACATTGTGAAAACAGGTAGGTAAGAGCTGCTGAGCGAGCCTGGCCCGGTCTGATGAGAGAGCGCATCCTTATCCAACCTGCAGATGACACCAAGCTGGCAGGACTGATGGATACACTTGATTGATGGGTAGCCATCCAGAGCAGTCTGGACAGGGGAGGGAAGAGGCCAACAGAGTTTCATGAAGTCCAGCCAGGACAAATGCCCAGCCATTGCCTGGGGCACAGAGCCCTGTCAGTAATCACCCCAGACTAGTGGGATAGGGGAACAGCTCTTTAGGGATGGCCCAGGGCCCAGTCAGTCACTGCGCTGAACAGGGGGCCATCAACAAGGGCCCAAGCACCCTGTGTGAGCAGGAGGCCAGCCCAGAGGAGGACAGGGGTTATCCCCCTCGGCTCAGCACACTTTGAGCTTACACCTCGGTATTGCATCCAGTGTTGGGTCCCTGCACTACAGGAAAGACATGACAAACTGAAGCAAGTCAGTTCAGCACGTGCCACCAAGATGGTTGGGGGCTGCAGCACTTGTTCTGTGAGGAGAAGTCTGCAGAGATGTGTCCAGTTCAGTCTCAGACAGCAGTGGCTTTGGGGGCACCTCTCAGCAATCCCCAGTACCTACAGAGCGGTGACTGCACAGGCAGAGCCAGGCTCTTCACAGTGGCATGTGGAGGGACAGGGAGAGACAACAGGCATAAGCTGAAACTAGAGTGATTTGGCCTGGATATGAAGAAAACATTTTCACAGGACAGCCAAGCAATGGAGCAGCTTGACAAAGAGGCTGTGGTGTCTCCATCCTTGGAGGTTGTCTAGGCACATCTGAATAAAGCCCTGAATACCTTGATCTCACCTCATGTCTAACCCTACTTTGAGCAGGAGGTGGTGGGACTGCAGAAGGTGTCCTTTCATCCTGAATTACCCTGTGACTCTCTGTGAGTACCTGCTTCAGGAGTCGAGGTGGATACTGTGCCTCCTGTATGTAGGCAGGAGCACCGAGGGAAGAACAGGATGTTTCTCCCATCATCTTTGCATTGAGAGTGATGGTTTTAGTACAGCAAAATTTCATTTCTGGGTTCTAAAAAGTCTCAAGGGTAAGGAACAAAAAGAGATACTCAGACTTCTGTCACCTAGAAAAAGGGACAGATGTTTTTGATTGACAAACTTATTTCATCATCTCGATAGGTCCTTTGGGGCATGTTTCATGGTAAATTGCCTGGTTGTTTTTTGCTCTTTCGGTGAATTTTTCTTATCATCTTTCAAGTTCTGTCTAGGGACCTTTGTTCAACATCCTATCTCCTGTCCTGATTCCCACATTAGCCTCAGAGCTATAGTCAAGCTCTGAGCAAATGTGCCCCCATTTCAGGGCTGGGCTCCTCTCAGAGAAGGTAATAAAATGCTGTCAGACTTGCATGAGAATTCCAGTCTTGTATTGCCAGCAGGGCAGACTGGGGGAAGCAGTGGTGAGATCTCAGGTGGGCTAAAAATAGTTTTGGGTTCTCAGCACATGTTGAAAATGTGATGGAGGATCACAGACTCAGTGAGGATTTGAGTTTGTTGAGCAATTTTCTGAAGCTCTCTGTTCACAGCTGGAGAGGTTACAGCCTAATGCGAGGGCAGGTTTTATTTTCCTTCACTGCAGACCATCCTACACCCCCTGTCAAAGGATCTTATCCACACTACTGCACTAATGCTTCAGAAGAAGCTGCACAGCAAACACAACATAATTACATTTCTGTCAGCACTGGTCCCTGTCAGGGCCAGCTGCCTTCTGTAGTCATTCTGTATTCTCCTTGCAAAACATAAATTTGGGTACACCACAAGCAAAACCAAACACAAAACAAAGCAACAGAAAGCAATGCAGGTATGTTATTGCTCTAGTACCTTTAGACTAAGAGTTCCCTTATTCCAGTTCTGAGTGACTAAGCTAAGTTAGAAAGCCAGTGTAAGCAGCAAATGGGTTACTTTGGAGGACCACTGCAGAATGGCTGAGTGCTTATTTCTTACAAGCTGTTCTTGTAACAAAAAAATGAAAACAACACCAAAACAACATTCCAAGCCCAGTGTAGATAAACATGCCAGGTCTCAGCTGCTGATATACATACCACCTTTACAGTTCAGAAACTAAATTATTATACTTACTTATTTGTGGGCAGTGCCTCTGCTGCTACAAGCTTCTGGTGAGGTGTTTGCAGGCAAAGAGACCCAGTCCTTCTAATCACTAACTTTTATAAAATTCTTGACAGCTCCCCCCCCCCTTCTCCCCCCCCCCTCCTTCATTGTCCCTCCTCCCTCCCCAGGCTGACTGGGGAGGTGTCACTGCTCAAGGTCTGTCATTGGCTATCAGACCACCACCACACATCTCCAATGGGACCTGGTCATGCTCCTGCTGTTTCTTCCCTTTTCCCTCCCCTGTATATATATAAGGCCATTTACCATGCACTGAAACAGAGGTGTTTTCCAGTTACTTCAAATTATTCCCCCTCTTTCTAAAACAGACTGAAAAGAACTGCAAGAGGAACCATGGAAATTGTTTACAGGGATCTTGGGAATAGCTTTGTGTTTAGGGTTAGATCTTTTGAAAGCTTATACTTCAGAAACTACATAGTGCAGGAAGGAAGAGTAGAAAACAAAATACAGAAACACTGCATCAGAGCCTTAATTGGCATGAGTTGGTATCATTTCAGTGGCTTCATAAGTGTTACACTGCTCTTCCTCACTGGAAAATTTAGCATGGAAACATATTTTCCTTTCCAGTTAGTATATGGAAAGGCAGAATGTGATGCTACAGCATCAGGGTTAATGACACAGCAAATTCTGATGTTCTGTAACCCAGTGTATACGTGAGAGCAATGGTCATCAGACAAACTATGCCCACATTGAGGTGCACAACTGCAAGCCAAATTTTTCACCAAAATCCCATTGAAATGCTCACCCACATGGCAATGACATCCAAACTTCTCAGTTGCTTAGCAAAATTTTTCTGTGGAAGATACTGATCCTGTATAAACAGTGTTATCAGCACTTCAGTTTGCATGAAACCACACTATAGCTATTCCCTAAAACCAGGTAGATTGAGTAGTTGTTTTATTC
>NW_020955230.1:477872-500823 GCF_003031625.1 Empidonax traillii | reverse complement strand
ACACCTTTAGTCTTTACTGGACTTGTAGGGAGTCTTAGCAACCTGCATGCTGCCAGCAGTAGCACTTCATGACAGTCAGCATAAAGTGAAAAAGCTGAGAATGCAGTCCAGCTGAAGGCTTGTGCTTGTGTTTCTTTGTTTACTTTAATATTGTCCTTCCTGATCCATACTTTTTTGCTGGAGAATGCTGTGCCACATAACATGGACATAAAGCTTCCCTGCTTTACAGTGTTTACTTTAAATTCCATTTCACCCATCCTAGCAGAAAGACAAACCCCATGATGTACTAAAGCTTCTCTGACTACCACAACAGAGGCATCCAATATAGATTAAAATATTTTTAATTAAGTACAGTACATAAGACCCTCTTGAGATCAAGAAAGTGTCATACTGGTGGTCTTCTACAGGGCCACAGAAAAAATCAGAGTTTGAGTCTTGTTGCTTCTAGTTTGGTAGAAACTGTCACAGGAGGAAGGTACTGGGAAGTGTTTCTTTCCCAGTGTCATCTGTGATATGGTCTGACAGGCTATTAGAGAAAATATGTGGGAGTCTTCTCGAAAGAAAAAAAATCAGTGTCTGACATTTAGAAACCACTTCAGATACTCCCCTGCAGCCCCCATTGCATTCTTATCTCTTTCAGAAGTATATATATATGTTTTTTCCAGGTGGATATTACTGGTATGTGCCTTTCTACACCTTCTGAGCCAACACTCAGCACGCCAAGCACTAGGATTACAGATTCTAGCAGAGATTTTGAGAAGTGAGGAGATAAAAAGGTGAGTGGACTTGATGGTTAACTTTTCCACTTAGTTTAGGAGTCTTTTCAGGCAAGAACATGGAATGAGGAATTATGCTGGATGATGCTACTGTAAGGTTTGGTCCTGTTAGCGTGCAGACCTATGACACTGACCAGAAACTGCAGTGATATTAAAATGGAAAGGAGTACATACTTTCATCATAGGTAATCATACATTATTTGTAGCTCAAAAAATTAGGTTATAGTGGTATTGCATACCCTTAAATGATACGAGAAATAAGCTTGCATCGTGAGGGCAATTCAGTGTACTTGCATTTAACTGAACAATTAACCTGGTCGATAAAAAGTGCAAATCATTGCCTGCAGTAATCATTCTGTGGCAAAATTGGTGTATTATCCAAGTTGCAAGTGTCATGGAGTTAGTGATTGAACTCAGTATTGCCAGTTCACTCACCTTTCAGTGACTCAACTGATTTTTTTAATGGCTTCTTTTTCTTTTTCTGTTTAAGTCTTTTTCAGACTAAGGTGGTGCAGCCCTAGGGCTGTGGCTAGACAGGGGCTGTCTGCTGGTGTGAGTAGAGGGGGCTACACCCAGGCATTATGGGGACAGAGACTGGATTTGTGGCCATGGACAGCAGGAAAACAAGAGGCAAAGAGAGGCAGATGCCATGCCTCAACAACTGTTGAGGGGTCCAGGTAACCACTTGGTGACAAAGTTGCTCCTTAACACTCATCGCCCTCTGCCTCTGGCATGAGAAGGAGGACGTAATACAAAGATCCTAGGCTGAGGACAAGGACAAGGAGAATGGGAAGGGATGTCAGTTGCCCTAAAGAACAACTACTCTCATTTTTTTGGTATTCTTAATAATTTTATGGACTAATGCAGTGATTGCTGATGCACTTTTTTTGTGAAGAGTGTAATCTTTTAATAGAAAGAGGATTACTGTTTCTTGAGAGTTTTGAATGTCTGAGAATTGATTACTTAAACACATACCTAACCAAATACAGTGATTCTGCACAGGTTATGTTTTTTTTATGTGTTCATGAGAAAGCTTATATAAACAGTCTTGCAATATAAAAAACTTTACAGCTTACTCAAATCTGTGTTTGAAACATCACTGCAAATAAGATGCATAACTAGTAAGAGCTTAAATGTTCATTGTTGTGCCTTTTATAGCATGGAAATAGAAAATAGTAGTTAAATATAAAAGAGACTGCTAATGTTAAAACAAAAGTGTCTGGCACTTTCTGTCATATTTATGGCACAATGTATTTTCTGTCTGAATGGCTTGGAAATGTTGCTGGTGTTGACTTTTCCATCTGAAATCACCATACAAAAGTTGACAGAAGTATCCTTTTAAAAATGTTAAAGAACACTAAAAACTGTATTCCCAGAGGCCTGAGTTTATTACTTGGGTCTTAATTTGTGGGTTTGCTTTCTGGAGATTGACAATGGAAGTGCCAGGTTTTCGTAGTAGAAGTTAATTTAATTGCTGTCCTTTTTACATCCAGGCTTGCTGTCAAAGGATCTGCCAGTTCTGCACTGAAATTTTGAGTGAAGTCTTGCTGGATAAAGTAACTTAAAATCAATGGAAATTCTGGTTTAAAGGCAGCAGGTAAAAATTTTTGAATTGCTTATATTCTTCCAGGTTGGTGATTGTGTTTTCTTCTGTCTAGTTCTACCAGAATAATTCTGATACTGTTTTTCCATTTAATTACTCAAATTAACTAGCATTTTAAAAACAAATAATAGGCAAATGTGAAGAGAGGTAAACTGTAGTACATCTGAGAAAGAATTATGAAAGAAATGGATGAAGCAATTTCAGAGACGATGTGGTCACCAAGTGAAAAATTAAAAGCTTAAAGCTTCTCTCTGTAAATTAAATATTATTTAACCTTAGCAACACTTTTGGACGTGGTCAGACCTGTAAAAGGTATTGAAATGGAATGGAAAAAAACACTGGGAGTTGGAAGCGTGTCCAAGAACCATATGCATCCACATGAAAAACACTTGGCTCTGTGGCCCCGAGAGGCTGCTGCCTGCGTGATGGGGTTAAAGTTTAATCCGAGCTGAGATTGTCTCCTGCACACCTCTCTACACTGTGCTGGATGTTTCCTGTTTTCTGTACTCGGCAGTCTTGCTCAACCATCTCAAAGTCCAACTTGTTCATCCTTATCTAATCAGAGATATTGTTTATTAAATAGTTTGTTTTCCCAACTTGCCTACAGCCCTAACCCCCAATGTGGACAGCCTAACTATTAACCCCTCTGAAAGAAATTTGCCTGTATTTTTGGCTCCACAGACATGAACATCATGGGCATATGTGGTTGTTGGGCAGAACAGACTCGTGCCCACAGAGCCCACCAAGGGGATTTAACAAGGGAGTTTTTGTTTTGCTTTTTGTTCTGTGCGACTTGAAGCTGAGCTGCAACAAACACCATGACTTGGAACGAAAAATAGGCAAGCACACAACATCACTGTTATCAGAACCCAAATCTTTGTAATAGTTTCAAGAGTGAGCATAGCAAACCATGATATGACTTTAAATCAAGCTGCCTGAGGCAACATTTCAGGGCTGTGCAAAACACCTATAACAGGACATGAAGGTGAGTGCTGTGCTGACACTGGTCGCTGTGCCTTTTTGTTGACTTTTGTTTTTGAAAAAGCAAGTAGGCAAACAACTGGCTTCTGCAGAAAGAGACACTTATATGTTTATTACCTGTTTCTCTAGTCAGCACATAGTCCCTCCAAAAAAGCTCAATCAGGTGCTGCATGTTAATATATGCATACAGTTTGCAAAACACAAACCCCAACAGATGTCTGAAGTGGACCAGCCTGCTGAAAAGATCATGGTAGATGTGGTTTCTGCACCACTACAGGAATACTGGACACTGTGGCAGAAATTCAAAGAGAAGGTAGGCATAGATGTCGAGAGGTTTATGGAACAGGCAATAAAATATGTCTTATTTTTCATCATCAACATTTAAAAGTCCCTGTTATACAGCTGCGAACGTGGCATTCATAGCTTGCCATGAGGAACAAAGTCGTGGAAAGGGACATTGATGTTGCTGACTTGGCCTGTAAGTGCACGGATAAAGTGGCTGATGGGGTGGATTCTCCCAGAGGACAGATACTCTGTGGGAATGAAGTTTCTTCAGCACAGACACACATATAGTGAAAAAGCACAGACCATAGAGTACATAATTCTCTCTACATTTTTGGCAGATGTATGTTTTACTGAAAATTATTCAGAACCACATGTTGGGCCCTACCATCTGCTAAATTTGGATATGATGTCTGCAAAGCTGGTGTGGAAATAACACAAAACGAAACTCTGCCTTCGGGAGAGAAACTACCAATGCCTTTGTAGCTACAACTGTCTCCCACAGAAAATTACCTTTCTTATTTTGTGAAATATGTACCCTCTCCATACAAATGTAAGCTAAAGTTAAATTTCAGCACTCAGAGCTCGATTTTATCTGAAATCCCTGTTAAAATGTCTCAGTACTTGAATGGAAAAGAGCCTGAGGACTCTGGTCTAATAAGACCTGCTTTGAGCATGGAATTGGACCATGGACCTTCATAGGTCCTTTTCAACCTGTGTGGCTGTAGAATCAAAATTATTACATCTGTGCGGATGCATGAACATGGAAGTAACTTTTTTTGTCAAATATGGTAAGGAAAGATGGATTTGCCAGTCAGGAATACAGACAGAGAAAACAGACAACAGAGTTTTACTAGAAAGGTTATTTATTTTGTAGAAAGTTTGCTTGTAAATAACTATTAAAAAAAAAAAATTCAGCCTGCATCCAGACAAATTGCTGTTGAAATACCCAGTCTGAAAATTCACAGCTGGAAGGAAGGCTTTTCCCTTCTCTTAAAATGCAGTGTCTTCTCACTAATTCATTGATACCTACTGTAGTTAGAAAATCCTCTTGTGCTTCTAATCTAATAGAAACCTATAATTTTATGTCCTGTGTTCTGTCAGAATAATGCTTATGTTGGACATGTCTTGGAAACAAATGTAGCTTTGGTCTAATTTAATAACTTGCCTTGGACAATAAAGCCTTGAGTTCTGCTGCAGGCCCATCAAGAAAGAATCCTCTTGTGCAAGCAGCCGTTGCTATGTTCAAAAATAGTCTCCAAACTACTGGGAATGAACCAACACCCAAGAAAAATGACACTGTTTAAAAATTAGTCACTAAGTCCATTTTAAACTGAATGAAACCAAAATCCTAAGGCCACAATTCAAAGAGCTAATGCTATGCCTTGAACTTATATAGCCTGTGATACAGCAAGTCAGCTCCACTCTCCCCTGGTAGAAAAGAGAGGGAAAAGGCTTTTGTGTGTTTGAAACTGCCTTTTTAGCCTGAACTGCAGAACAAAATCCAACAGGAATTAAGAATTCACAGTAACCTCCCATTTTCTGTTCCAAGGGCGATGTACACTTCTCTGACTTGTGGCACAGAAAAGAGGAACAAAAATCATTCTACATGTGATGGGTCAGAGGCAGCAGCAACAGAAGGAGTCCTTGCCTGAGATGACCCACTGGCAGGGTGGGCACTGCCCAAGCACCAGTAACTCAGAAACAGCTCCGAGCAGGCTCAGTAAAAGCAGAGCCTCTGTTGTGAAGGTGAGTTGTGCACTTAGGAAAATAATTCCAGAAGGACATAAAGAATTTATTAACTTGCTTCTTGCACAAAAGAGTTTTTTCTCCACTGGTTTATCTGAAACTCTCACACTTGCAAGTTCAAGCCCTAGGCCCTCCGCATATTGTTTTGTCTCCACGTCAACTTATCTCTAATGACCTGAAAATTCTCTTCTTGTTTAGAAGGGATGCCTCACATTAGTGTTTTCAATTTTCAGCTCTGAGGCTAAGGGAAATTATTGACCTCCCCTGGACTTTTGGGATGACAAAGTACTACTGTACAAACAAGGAAAATATCTTTGAAACAAATGGATGAATCATTTTCCCACATCAAAACATTTATTAACTGTATATAGTTCATTGGTTTCTTTTCTAAGACATCTTTCTTTTCCCTCCTTCTTTTTTCTTTCCTTGACCCATTTATTGTACATTGCTGTGAGATCTTTTTTGCAAGAATGAATATGAATGGGCCCTCATGAAAAAAACAGGGCACTGTTCTGGATTTGTATAGCACAAAGATATAAAAGAGTGAAGAGAAAAAGAGTGCCAGCAGTAAAACATTCAGAGCTGAAGATGCAGAAATACGTTGCATATGCAGGCACTTAGTGAAATAAATACATGACAAAGCTCAAATCCTGTCATCCTGACCCTGTGTAAAGCCTGAGAAGAGGTTTGCCCATCTGCCTCGGTATCCTCAGAGTTTTCAGCAGCTGGGAATTTTACCTGTGCCATTTTTCCACTGTCCTCTGGCAGGAGAGGTGGTTTGCCTTTGGAATGACATGGAATCCACCAGCAGTTTTTACTTACCTCTGATTTTCAAAGCTGTCTTGAAAATATCCCAGCTGATTACCGCAAGAGCAAAGCAGTGCTCTGACGCCGTTCCTCTGCTAACCTGCACTATGTGTTTGTGTTGTGTAACTGGTACCTGCTGGGTCCTGATAGATGAAGGTTTGGCATTTTCTTTGGTTTCATCTCTCAGGAGTTTTATGTCTTTCACACCTATAACCAGACCTGTTAAGGCATAAATCACCTGGGAGAGACCTGCAGGAAGAAAATTCAAAAAAGAGCTCTTCCATCACCAATATAAAAAACCCCAAAGAACTAAACTCAATAAAAAATATTGTCTGTGGTTCACTCTAAACTTAGGACTGTGGTTTTAAAAACAGTTCAACCTAATTCCATGTATAAGTGGAATTTGATGCAAAGCCTGAGGTGGGCTTTTCATTAGGTATACATACTTTTTGCCTGTTTTCAATCTGTATGAGATCTTTTGTCACCTGCATGGTTTTATATTTAACTGTGCCCACATACCTGGTACAAAGTACCTATCCAAATGCCTAACCACCAGGGCACACAAAGTTAATGGGTCACTGTTAGAGTGGCCCCTTGATGTGCTGTGCTATTGGTTCCTGTCCTTGCAAACAGATAACAGGTGTTCTGCTTCCTGCCAGGAGCAGCGAATGAGCCACTCAGGCTGAGATGGGAATTACAGCTCCAGAATGGCCAAGGATCCTGAACAACAGATGCACCTGATCTAATCTTTCCTTTGTCTCGGTGCTGGTAGGAAGGCAAGGTAAAGTAATCTTGAATACCTAAGTTCAATCAGTGACTGATAAGACCTTTAATGAGCTGGACTCACTACAACTAGTGATGATACCAACCAGCACAGGAATCATCCTGTGATGTGTATTAACATCTGTCATGTATCAGTGAAAATGTGCATTTGTGACCCGTCTGTCCAACAACAATGGATGTGATTCTGTTTTCCTATTTCTACCCTCAGAGTTGACAATTAATGGAGCAGCAGAGGTTTTATTTTTAAGAGCCTCTGGTCCGAGCAAACAGAATGGGAAGGGTGGAGGTGCAGATAGGAACTGCAGGGGAAAACCGTAACTAGTAAGAGGCTTCATAAAATTTGAAGTATCCAGACAGAACTTGTGGGGGAATTCCCATAAACCACTTCTGCTTTTGAAGGGTCTGCTAAAAACCACAGCTTTGAAACAGACAGAGGTCAGAGACACCTTAGTAAATATGAGGAAATAAGGCCCTTCCTTCCTCATTAGCTTAAATTTGAAACATTCACTTTGTCCAACATTTCTGTTGCCCTAAGGCAAGGAATTTTGTAACCAGTGTACAAGAAAGTAGGCAGGATAGCTGTGCGTGTTGGTGTGAGAGCTTTTCTTTGAGAACAGTTAAGGAGAGCTGGCAAACCACACCTTCAGCTGGGATCATCCACTCCCCTCCCAGGTATATAGCATATATTAAATAGGGTCTATATGAACATAGTTGATTTTTTAAAGGAACCTCGTGGTTGGTTTTAAGTGAATTATTCTTTGTCCATTTGGAGGCACAGGAAGCCCACTGCAAGCAGCACCATATCCAAGTTTGCACACTTCCCCTTCTGTCCAGTGGCAAGTTCCCTGGCTTTTGTGTCTGGAAAGGCATGAATTGATCACAGCAGCTTCGGGCTGCTGTTCAGTCGTAGGCTGGAATACATTCCCACATGCCGGACCAGGTTGGGTTCCACCACATAGGCGTTCTCCCCCTTGGCCCACAGCAGGGAGTAGAGGGCGGTGTCCTTAGCAAATCCCTGCCGGCAGTGCAGCTCCTGCAGGTAACCTAAGGCACGCCGGGCTGAGGAAGCAGGGAAGAGCATAGCTGGGGTGCAGCACTCGGTGACTGGCACCACGTTGTAGAGTGCAGGGTGCAGGCGGCGCAGCTCCAGCAGGTAGTGCCGCCCCACCAGCTCCGACAGGGCCATGCTGTACAGAGCAAAGAACAGTGCGAGCAGCCAGCTGGGGCCGGGCCGCCCCAGCGCCCACGAGTACACACAGCTCAGCACCGGCCCCAGCAACATGCCCAGGCCAAGCCACTCCAGGATCCTCATGGGCTCAGGGTTGAAGTAGCGCTGGAGCCGCTCAGGATGGTAAAGCTTGAAGTAGAGAGCATCTCTGAGGTACGGCTTGGAGAACCGGGCCAAGAAGAGGTGCTGCAAGACAGAGAATATCTCCTTCTCTGGCACAGCATCATCTTCCACTACAAGGATGTACTGTGGGTTGTATGATAACAGGGACTGCTCAAGGCAGAAGACATAGTCCTGCTTCTCCTTTTCGAACTGGTTCAGCCTGGGGTCAGGGTTCTCTCCAGTTCTGTCACGACTGACCATAGGAAAGAAGCTGCTCAGCAGCTTGACATCCTGATGGCTACTGGGGTCTGACTCCACGTTGCAGAGGAGCACGCGGTGGCTCCGGCAGCGTGCACCACATTCCTGGAGGAGGTGGTGGAAGCGGGAGGCCACTTGCAGGACATAGTGGAAATCATACCGCCTCTGCACAGTGATAATGGTGATCAGCAGCAAGGGCTGGAAGGCATCGCTGCCAGAGGCCTCGGAGGCATTTGGTACCTGCATCTTCTCAAAGTAATGGAGGGCATCCTGTCCCTCCTGCTGGTTGTGCTCCAGGAACTCCTGGCTCATGGGGTTCAGGTGCCAGCGCCGCAAATAGAAATAGGAGTGGAGGAGCCGGTGGCAAATCAAAGGGGCAACCACTCCGAATGTCACCACAGTCAGCATGAGAAGATGGACAACAGGACTGGACCAGCGGCACCACCTCCCACAGAGCTGCCAGGCTTGGTGTAACATAACTGCTGCAGAAGGAGGGCACTCCTGTGCTGTTCATCCCTCAATCCTTCACTTCCAGTGCGTCTTCCTCCCTGGATTGCAAGGTATCACTGGGGCAGTGGCTGCCAAACCTGCACAAGTTGTCCAAGCCTAAAAAGGAAGAAAAAGTATGGTTACTGAAATAGGAACTGGCAGAGAAAATGGAAAGCAGGGGGTTAGTCACTAAGTAAATCAAAACACATCATCCTTTAGGAGTCCCTTGTGGTGTGGGGGCATCACACAATAGTCCTGGGAGGTTTAGGATAGATCAGCCAAACTTAGTTTCCAGCAAAGTGCCCCTAAGGCCTTTTCATCACATAGGAGTTCTGACCTAACTTAGCTCGATACAACTTTGTTGTGTTTGTTAGTGTGCTTCAAACAACAGACAATGTGGATGGAGGATTTGTGGAAATCCCTTCCTGTTAAAGGCAGAGAACTGAGATACCACTTTCTGGTCACAGTGACACAGTAAGATTTGTGTTACAGCCAAGAACCACAGCCAGATCTCTTGCGTCTTAGCCTAGCATGTATTTGAGAGACAAACTTTTACCTTTTTGGAATGGCACATGCTTCCCTTCTGTTGCTCACACAATTCCAAGCACCTGCTTTTTCACTTTCCTCCCTAGAGTGTGAAGCCAGATTACAAAGACACCAATTTACTTCACCAAGGGCCCGTTCACATGCTAAGTGTAATGTGTGTGTCTGTGTGCCTGTCTTTTTCAGATGTCTCCTCCTTGCTATACCCTGTGAAATACATGGGCACAGCAAGATGTTGCAACTGAGCCACTGACTCATATTTCTTATTTAAAAGTTTGCAATTTAAAAGTATATGCCTTTTATTTAAAACTGAAACATTCATATAAACATATGATTTTTTTGTATAGACATGCACTTTAAATAAACATCCACCTTTGCAAAAGTTAGAATTTATCAAATTTGGCTTTTCTGTTCTGCTTCTCTGGCTGCTATGAACACCTCACAGCCTGGCTGTCAGAAGCTTACACAAAATCAGGGTAATTAGGCTGTTCAAATAAATTCTGTTGTGCCACTAATCTCCCTTTTTAATCTGCTGTTTCGTTCTCCCTTTAATTTCCTATTCCCTCTCCTTCTGAACTGAGTTATCCATACCCCCCAACCAAGCTAACTGACTGCACTGGGTGTTCAGTGGAGAGCTTCTATGACTTTTAACCCTCTGCCTTCAGCAAGTTCTAATCATCAAGTGGTGCTCCCAGGACAAAATGTTACTCTTTGTTCTCTTCTGCACTGTCATCTGAAGGAGCTTAAGCAATGTTCGGTAGGCAGAAAGAAATCATGGCTTTTGTCCTCTGTCTCAGAAAAATGGATCTTGTACAACGGACAACTTGGAGGAGACAGAGCAGCATCTGACTGGGGGAACTTCGAAACTGCCTTCATTACCGTAGTCACAGATTTGCTGGTTTTACCATGAAGAGAAACTTTTCCTATTGCCATATGGGAATGTGACAACATTCTATGAAAGGCCTTTTAACAAGATTAATGGAAAATATACAAGAGTTATTCCAAATATTTGATAGAGAACAGGCACTTCATGCTGTGAGATCTCAAACCATCCTTAAATAGATTGTGGTGTCAGTGTTGTGCTCTCTTATGATTCAAGAAAAGATTTAGAGTAATTAAATAGAGATAACAAATTTACATGTTGATGCATGAGAATCTGCACCCATACAGGTTTTTTTTTCTTTTTCAAACAATTGTAAAACAATCCTGTTTCACAGACACTGCATTGCATCAGTGGACCTTGTAAAGGCCTTAAAGGTGATGGCTGCCTTTCAGCTGTGAGATCCAAGTCATAAGAATTCAGGACATGAAGACCTGAAATCTAGCAGATGCAAAGACCTGGCATTTAAATCCATGTATTCATCCAATGGGCTTTCCAGCTAACCTGCCACAAGCATTAAGGGAATACACAAATGCAGAATCATATTCTGCAACTCACAGTGGCATACTCCTAAGTCTCCTCTTAATGTGAGCATCACTGTGGGCACTGTATCTGAGCCAGACCCCAAATGTGAAAGTGAGGACCACAGTGGGAAAAGGAGATGAAGAAAAACTAGCAGGTAGCTTAGTTCTCAGGAGTGAAGAACTTTACTTTCCACCTGCCAGCTATAATGAAGATCTGAGCTACAAAAACTGTGAGCCAGCAGTGAGCCCTTGGGATACACACTGAATATATGAATATACATTAATAATTCTTTGAGCATTTCTTAATTAATAATTCTCCGAGCAACTTAGTCTAATGAGTGGCATCTCTCATTGGAAGGATTAGAACTAGCTGGTCTTTAAGGTTCCTTCCAACCCAAACCACTCAAGGAGGCCTCCTTCCCTAGTACCATCTTCTCCTGAAGGGGGAAAAATGGGTGTCCTGTCTTCTCTGGTGGCCAGCAGAGCTGGCCTCATGATTCAGCCTCATGAGCTGAATCAACCAGATTTTCACCTGAGGTCCTGCAGCCCGTGTCATTTAAGGGTGAGGCTCACCTGAAAGTGACTCCCAGGCTCCCGCAGGAGGACTCACATGGGATCTGAAGCCCAACAGTCCCTTCTCCACTCACCTATTGGGAAAGTAGTGCTGGGACTCCACCTGCTGGTGTCTCAGCTCCTGGCTCGGGACAGGGTGGGTGAGGTGGTGCAGGGGAGCATCACCCCATCTGGAGGTATCTCCTGCTTCACACAAGGAAGTAGCTGCCCCTGGAAAAGGGGACTGGAAGCCAGCCACGGTCACAAGCATTTATGATTTAACCCTGGCTTCACCTCATCAGTAACTGAACTCAAGGTCTCAGAGCTCTTATCCTGGTTCTGCAACTCAGGGAGCCTCAAGGAAAACAACAATCACACACACACTTCTGGAACTCTTTCAGTCTGCTGCCTAGGCTGTTTGCAGTAACACTGACTGTCACACAGGGAAAACACAGGCTGTTTTCCCTGGACAGTAAAATAACCACAGAGGTTAAAAACAGTCAGGATCATATTAAATCAGGTCAAATACTGCAATTCATGCAAAAACCAAGCTGAAGGATCTCAAAAAGAGGGAAGGCACTGACCTCCTTCCCACCTTCTGTTTGTAAGACTGGGAACCTGAGAATTCTGATATAGATAAAAAATTTCTTACTTCTGCAGAGGTGAAGTTTGATCTTATCTGCAGAATTTGAATCCAGAGTTTCTGTTCAGGCTGTTTTCTATCCATTAGGATGGTTCTGACTTCACAGAAGCCCCTCTGTTTTCAGAAGCTGTTGGTACTGTAATTTTCATCTGTTTCCCTTTCTAGGGGGGGAAAAAAAATCTTGTTTGTTTTTCTTTAAGTAAGGCATTTCAGACAGAAAAACAATGAAGTTTGAGGGGAAAACCAAGAATCAGAATTGGATTTTATAGTGCTTTAAGAAATCCCTCTACATTAAACCTGAGTAGTAACTACTTAGCAAACATATAAATACTTGCTAAGGAGATCAGCTTTATACATGTTCTGTGTAGAACTGAGCCATTGCTTAAACATGTCTAGAATCTGTGGTGATATAAAGCTATAGAAGTTGCTTCTTTCTTTTCTTAGATCCTCGTGATGAAGATTCCTTCCAGAAACACCTGATTCCAAATCTATATCCCTAGCTTCACTGGTCCCCTAATTCCATGGCTGAATTACACTGCTCAGGAAAAAGTCACCTCTGCACACATGAGGGAGAGTAGAAAAATGAGTAATATCCTCTTTGGGGTGCAGAACATTGTCTGCTGTGTTTGTGCTTTGAGAGAAAGCTGATTTTTTGTCTGGTCCAACCTTCTCTCCACAGACATATTCCCATAGGCAGGAAAAAAGTTTCCTACATGTTTCAAAGCATCAACAATTTTAGGTTCCTGCTTAGCTAATGTAAAACAGGGCATCTGCCTTCTACTTCCTGCTCCATGAGAGAAGGACACAACTATTTCTTTACAATTAAAGTATTAAACAATTCCTTTTCGCCTATCTACACTTCTCAGTCTCAATAGGAAAGATGTTCCTTTCCTACCAGAGAAACAGCTGGAGGAAGCTGTGGGGTCAGAAACCATAGGGTTGTCTCTGTGAGAAACGAAGGCGTGGAAAATGTCACAGAAAGTTTGGCAGTCACAGTCTCCACCTGAGCCACAACAGTGGCAGCAGTAAAGGTGTTCACACAAGCTCCAGTCTTCACCTGTGTGTTGATCCTATAGCAGCATACCAAGTTAAAACCTTTATGTGAAAAACACTTCTGTGCCCCAGCTTAAGATTACACGGACTAGCTGCAAGCTCAGGACCAAGATCTCTACTCATTAACCCCCTCTGGCAGAGAGAGGGCCTTTGTCTTGCTGTGTCAAACAATCCTGCCTGAATCTGAGGGAACTGATGTAGGCTTCACAAAAAGCTACACAGATCTCCTCCTGTTCCCTGACAGCCGAATGTGGTGCACAGATATCCTCGAATTCTGAAACCTGAGGTCCCTACCATGAGCTGATCCCTATTACTGGGCCAGATGGCCAGCTTTTCTCATCCTCAATTCCCCTTGTTTTCTGACAGCTTTTAGTAGGTCAGGTGCCAGATAGTATTTCTGCAATGTGTCAGGCCTGTCTTGGCAACAGCAGTGCCCAGTAGAAGCCAAGCACCTACAGATCTGACCATTACACTCAGATACCTAAGTGGAAGTTGGGCTCCCTAGAAAACAAAGTGAGCTGTGCTTTAAAAACATTCAGCAGGACCTTAGTGGTAAGAAATCACCTGTTGTTTTTTGATTTTATTTCCTGGCTACTGAACTAAGAAACAAGGTATGTGGATGTGGCAGCAGCATGATACTTTCTCCATTTCATTTGAACTAAGAGGATAAAACTATGCCACAAGTGAAACAGGCTATGAACTGGATATGTATTAATTACAATTATTTCCCCAATTTCCATCTTGCTTCTCATGTATAATAATTTTCCTCTGCCATATAAACCTTAAGGGAGCCCATTCTCAACAGCTGCTGACTTCTGCCTGGCAGCCTGCCTACAGTGCAATGCTCTTCTGTGTTGCTACCAGGCAGGGAAGTAAATCAGATCAAGTGGGAATGGAAAGCAGCCTGGAGAAGAGAGTTCTGCAAGATAATAGCTAAACACACAGACTTAAGGCAAGGTTTGCGAGGAGCTGTCTTTTAGAAGATGACGCAAAGGTTTATGTGGTTTTAAAATTAATTATGCAATCCATATCTGTCTGAAGTTACATTTTTCTTTTGTGCCAGAGGTAAAAAAAAAAAGGGTATATTAGGGAATTTGATAAAAGATGTCTAAAAACTGCTTTGTTTTGTCATTAAGGTCTACAAAATTTTAAATGCTTGCTGTAGTATAAAATGCCTCTATTAAAAAAACCCAAAACAAACCAACAAAAATTACCTTAAACAATACTGCTGCTAACAATGGTACCAGCTTTCTACCTTTTGCTGCCTACCCTTAGAATCTCAGAACTAAATGTGCACTGAATGATCAGAGATGATATAGATAATTTGCATTTAATTCCTTGTGTTATAGCCTTTTGCTAGAATAAAACTAGGGACCCTGCATGCTGCAGGGCATACTGCTCACATTGCAAGAGGCAATTTCTGCCTTAGTGGATCCTCAGCTTAAGAATATAAAAGATTGGAAGGAATTTGTTTTTCTCATGCAGCATATCGGCCTGATTTTCCTGTCATCAATAATTGGCATTTTATAGTCTACAGAGGACCTTTTTCACTCAGTCTTCCTGGTAGGGTGGCCTGGAGCAGAACCTAATAAAGTCACCCATCCCTGCCCTCCCTTAATCCTAATTCATCACCTTTGGTGAGTTCCTCATCCATCCCCAGGCACAGCTGCTTATTGATACAGAGTGTGACCCCCCTCCTCATTTTCCCCACCTGCCCTTCCTAAAGAGCCTGTGTCCTTCCATTCCAACACCGCAGTGTCACAAGCCATTCCACCACTTCGCCACGATGCCAGTAAGATCACAGCCCTGCAGATGAGTGTAAGTCTCTAACTCCTCTTGTCCATTGCCCGTATCTGTGCAGAGGCAGTTGAGTTGGGCTCTGATGAAGCCCAGATACTGGCTGGAGTGGCTGGGATTCCTCTGTCCTGCTATTCAGGGGCTTTCCTGCTGACCTGTGATCCCATTCTGGGCATCTCTTGCAAGCCCTGGCTTTAAACTGATAGGATTGGGACGGGTTGAGGTTCTCCTCCCCCAGCAACATTAATTTAAGCCCTCACCAAGTTGGCAAGCATGTTGCCAAAGATGCTCTTCCCCTCCCTGCTGGGGAGCCCACAGACCCCAGCAGACCCTAGCAGACTGGGTTTCTCAAAGCAAGTCCTACATCTAAACTGAACCCCTGGCTGTGGCACCAGTCCTGTAACCAAATTTAATGATTTGCCAAATTCAACAGGTTGGTGCTTTCAAACCCTCTTCTCATTGCCTGGAAAGACTGGTGAAAAAACTACCTGTGCTCCAGAAGATGATTAAGAGACCGGAGCATCTCTCTTATGAGGAAAGGCTGAGGGAGCTGGGCCTGCTCAGTGTTGAGAAGAGATGGCTGAGAGGGCACCACATTAACGTCTGTCAGTGTCTGCAGGGAGGGGTCAGAAGACGGACCGGGCTCCTCTCAGGGGTGCACAGCAATGGGACAAAGAGGTAAAAGGCAGAAACTGATACCGAGGAAGATCCACCAAAATGTAAGGAGGAACGTCTTTATGTTGATGTGAGTGACAGTGCACTGGAACAGGTTTCCCAGAGAGACTGGAGAGTCTCCCTCACTGGAGATATTTCAGAACTGTCTGGACACAATCCTGCGCAACGTTCTCTGGGATGACCCTGCAACAGGGAGCTTAGACTGGATGACCCACTGTGGGCCCTTCCAAGCTTACCTGCTCTGTGACTCTGCTAGGCCCTGTCCTCTCAGGAATTCAGAAATATAGGCCATGTCTTATCAGGAGCAAACAGTACCAGCCTGAGCAGGAGCTAGACAAAATTAGAACTGCTACTGTTGCACTCTTGCACGAACAACCAAGTGGGGTGACTACAACTCAGTTACTGCAGGCTGTGATTGTAGCCGCTGTGAGCCCAGGGAGCTCTCTGGTATCGCACAGTGGTGATCTCCCTGTGAGCAAGGACATAGCTCAAGGTTACTTCCTGAAAATCAGAGACCCCCTTACCCAGCATCTGGTATCTCTAATGAAGTAAGAATATTTTGCATTAAGCCTAAAACTATATTGTATGTTAGTGACATTTATATGCCCAGCTATAGCTTTAGGTTTAGAAGTGTAATATGTAGCAAAGTGTAATCGTTATTTAAATCATTGTTGAAATCATCAAGCAACAACCATCAACTACATCCTTGTTCAATTAGCATTTTATTAGAGCGTGTTATTATTGTTAAATCATTGTTAAACTATAGTTAAATTATCATTCAGTTATTGCTTAATCATAATTTATAATTTCAATATCATGAAATAATTAATTATCATTTGAATATCATCTAATCATTAATAAACCCCTTTTATTATTCCCACAAGGATGACTTCTCTTCAAAATTCACCTGCAGCAGTAGAGCTGTGGGTGTATAAATGGGGGAAAGAGGAAGAGGAAATAGATGTGGTAATGGCTGCTAATACAAAAGATGTGGCAGCTTTACTGTTGTTTGTTCATTTATGACTGTAAATAATAAAGCACAGTAATAAGGAAATGCTTTGTGAGCAAAGGCCTTTGATGATAAGGCTGTAAGTTTCCAGTTGGGACAGGTCCATGTAACAATCAAAATGCAAAACTGTACCAGGCAACAACCAAAATATTGTGACTCTGACCTTTGTTTGAAAGAAAAAATGTTTAGTCATATTGACAAAAAACATTCCTCTTTTAAGAGACACTCTCCACTACTGTTAAACTACCAACTTTTCCTCTATAGTCACCACCTCTGCCTGAGGAATACAATCTTCCTCCCCTCCCCCTGCAATGTATGAAACAGACTATTTATCCCATTGGTAAATGGGATGCCCTGGTTCTCTGGGATACTGGTGATCTGCTTGAGCCCCAAGGGAAGAAGATGGGATAAATGCAGTAGCTGAAAAATAATCTGTGGTATAATTATTGTTGCCCTTGTTGGACTGACAAGCAATCAGCAGATTTCACATGTACAGGAGGCTTTTGTGCTTGCAATTGCTTGCTGAACCTGATGTGCCTCTATGAAATGATTTTCTCAGCGACTGTATGAGAGCAAGCCAGCCTATGAATCTGCAGCGTACATGGGCATAGTTTAATGTTTTGCTACACCATCGGCACCTGCAAATTTCCTAAACAGCCTTTGATTTTAAATGTCAGTGATTTCCACCATCAGGTTTCTTAGGTGCTCCTCATTCCCATCGGGAGAGCTGCCAGGTAGCACAAGGTGACCCTTAAAGCACTGGGATTAATAGCAGTTACCTCAGTGGTGATGGTCAAAGAGGAGAGGGCGGTAGATAAGAAAAGCTGATCCCACCTCCACTCTGCCCTCCTTGCCAGGCAGGACACGCAGATGGCACTTCAGTGTGCCCAGTCCTCAGCTTCCTTGCCCGGGCTTTTGACCAGGGAAGTTCTGGCCACGATTCTGCGTCGGCTTAGGGTTTGGGTGGCACTAAGCAGGGGGCTGGAGCCGGCTGGGTTTATTCCTCTCTCCTTAAGAGTTCTACCAACCGTCCCTAACGGAAGGGCCATTTATTTAGGCCCAGTCAGGCTCTGACCACCTGCCCCCCTGCTCGTCACCATGCACAGTCATATTCTCAGAGCAAGCACAAACACATCTCCTCGATCCCTGGACGCTTCTCCCTGCCCCGCTGGCTCCGGTGCCGCAGCCGCCGCAGCCCAGCCCCACCGGTTCCCGCAGATCACACCCTTCCCCGCTGCTCATAAGCCGGCAACTTCGTGGCCCCCCCTTTCCCTGTTCCCCCCAGTCTCGGTGCGGCCGCCCTTTTCCCCCCGAAAGCCAGACCCCCACGACAGCCCGATCCTGGCATGGGGATTTACCCAATCCGCGAGGCAGCCCGGCACCGCCGCTCCCGCCTCCCTCCCGCTCTCAGCTCCGCTCCCGCCGCTATCTTGGCACTCGGCTTGTAGCTCACTTCTCTTCCGCGAATTTCTCTCCTCCCTCTCGGGCGGTGAGGGTGGGATTAAAGGCATCAAAGACCAAACATGTGACTCCGCCAGCCCAGGGATGCTTAAAGGAGGGGAAGGGGAGATGGCCGCAGGGGGGGGGTCACCGAAAACCGGGGGAGGGGACTGGCCCAGTGAAAACAGGTTCAGTAGCAAAAGGCGAGTTACCCGAGCCCCAGGAGGATGCCCCGGGAGGATGCCCCGAGGTGGAGCCGGCAGCGCAGCCGGAGCTGCTCATTCCTGCTCGGCGGTCCCCGAATGCTCCATCGCGATCGGCAGGACTCCCGCACGGGCAGAGCAGGTCCCGCAGCCCGTCCCCAGCCAGGGGTAATCTCTGCCAAGTGTCAACCTCTGTCCTCTCTGCCGAGAGTCCCCGACGGCTCCCGCATCGCCCTCCCCGGCCGGGACCTGGTGGATGCTCTGGACCCCCCCCCCCCCCCGCCTCACTCCGGAGCGGGGAGGATCACTAGGACCCCACAAAGTTCGAGTGGAAAGTCAGTGTTACGAGTCACCAGCTGGTTCTTTATGTGTGTGTCAAGTGTCATAGGTGGAAACACGAAACTTTCGCTGTCTCAGTCTGTAACCTCCCCACAGGTCAAGTGGGGAGGCTCGTTAGCTACACCTACATTTGTGTCAGGCTGTTCAGGATTCAAAGATTTTACCAAACTGACCCAAAACGGCCTCTGACGTGGTTATTTCCCCTCCCCACCCCGCCCTCCTCCTCTCCGTGTTCCACTTCCCTGTTCTACACACGCTTTTCAGCCCTATGACCGTAATACCTAATTAACCAGTTACCTGAAATATGCCTCAGAGAAAGTTTTCTGTCTTTCATTGTAAAAACGCCTTAGTTTTGTGCCTGCAGCTCCAGAAAACACAAGTGTGTGTATTTGGGCTAAACTATTTTCAGGCTCTGACCTCTCTTAGGTCTAAGACAGATCTATGGGGAAAAGAAAAAAAAAACAAACCAAACCAAAACAAAAACCAACCACCAAGAGAAAAGATCCCTTAGCCTGTTTCAGTAAAACACCATGTTCTGTTAAGCACAGCTAGAATTTTTCTAGTGCACAGTTCTGTAATCAGAAGGTTCCAGCATGAGCTACGTTTTTAATTTTAGCATAGCAATTTCTATCATCCTTTCTAATAAGCATTATGAGAAAGGAACTCAGCTGTCCATCCCTGTGATCCCTATTCTTAGTACTGGCAAAAGCCATCCCATAGCTATGACTTCTTTTTGCAGAAACAGTGTGGAAGAAGGGGGGGGGAGGGGAAGAGAGGGACAATAATATTCATAATAGACAACAAAATCGAGCATCACAGTTGGGTTCCTATAGTGACTTTCTAGGAAAAGATCTCCCAGTTTACTTACATGGGTGTTGTTCTCTGAAATAATGAGGAAAGACAACAGGAGAAATCATAGTTTCTCAGGTGATTTGCTTTCCAAAATCCTTCTTTGCTAACCACCTCTGCCTCTTTTTCTGTTTTTAATGACAGTGATTCATACTTTACCTTCCACTTAAATCCTCTCATAACTTCAAAAGTTGAGACACTGGAAGAACAACAAATCCTGGAACAGAACAGAGAAAGAAGGGTATAGGAAAGTACTGGGGATGGGAAGAGATTATTTATTCCTAGGAGGTCCTTTACTATGTTCTTCCCAGGATTTGAGTTGCAGAATTTGTGATAAACAAAAAATATTTTTTCCACTTCTGTGTCAGTGTGCAAGTGGGAAAGTGACTATTGAGCAACATCAGCAGAAACACGTCAAATTGCACCCAGTACTGCATTTCAGATAGTGTTTCAGCAAGCAGAGCAATTTGGGATAGTAAATGAAAAAGAATGGGCCAGAGGGCCTCTTCTTTGGGAATATTTAAGTAATTGTAATTTTGTGTAATTTTTGTAATTGTGTGATTTCTGTACAGGCTTCCCTGCTTTCACTTTGCTCACTTGCATATGGTCTTCAGGGAACACATGACTTTCATCCTTAAACAATTATTTCTTTAAAACAGCTTCTGTTGGACCCAAAAGACTGAGGGGGAAAAGCCTCAAGTGATTTGGAGGCTGTGTCACAGAATAACAGTGGAAGCCTGTCATTCCAGAGAACTCATTCATTCTCATCATGGTGCTGTCTCCTGCTGTGCATGAGCAGGAGGGAGACTGAGCTGGCAAAAAAAACAAACCTTTTCTTATTGTGAATTATTTCTTGGCCGAGTCACTTTATCTCATCAGCTCCCCACACCAAATGACTATGTCAGCACAGCAGGGAGGGGTCTGGAAAGCAGAGATGAACATGTGGGGACAAGACTGCTTGTGCAGTAACCCAACTGCAACCTGAAATGCTCAGAAAAATAGTTATTTATGAAATTATTCAGCCTGTACAATAACAAGATAGGACTTAAAAACTATAATCAGAAAAAAATCTTGTGATAAGGATTCATCCAAGGAGTGGAGGCCCAGCCCAGCTGTTCAGATCTAAGTATTTTTTGTAGCCAAAGCACCTTTCCCCTCTGCCATCCACTCTGACAGCCTTGATGGCATTGAGCATTTGTGCAAGGGAAGGGAGATAATATTTTGTTGTGCTTTGCCTGAGATCAAGTACAGCTTCTGCTTTTCATGAGCATGAGTGTGAGAGGCAGGACCAGATAGGCTGGTGATGTTTAGGTGATGTTTAGATACTTGCACAGTGTGCAGGCAGAGCAGAAATTCAGTCTTGGGGGCTGCTGAACTGAGAAGCCTTACTTCTCTTTGAGTTGTGTTACATGTGCCCTGTGCATCACTGTCAAAATATCCTTACTCCTGTCCCGTGTTCTTTGCCTGCTCCTGATTCCTTAGCTTTCCTCCCACACAGTACTGCTTCACGTTTTCACCACAAGGCCAGGGCATGAGGGTGTGCACACTCCAGCTGACTTTGAGCTGCATGTTCTGATTATCCAGCCAGCAAATCAAGCAAAAGGTTCCTGTTCTGAGTGAGCTGAAGGCTTCTGCCCAGCAGGATGGAGATGTGCATCTCTCTGCTCTGCAAGAGACTGCATGAAGGACATGGCAACAAACTGGTTTGAGACTTGCTTCCTTCAGCCAGTTGCAATGAAATTTGAGAAGCGTATTCAACATTTATTAGGTGCAGGGAGGACCTGTCAAAAGACTGAAAGAAGGAAAGAAGAGAAGTAGAAATAAAGAAGACAAGTAGAAAAAACTAAAATGTTTTGCAAGCCTGGTATCCTTAGGTAAAAATCCAAAGTGACTGTATTCTAGCAGGAGGAAGGAATAATGTGTTTAGCATAACTTGTTGTACCAGTATGTACATAACCGGTAAAGGCTGTGCCTCCTCCACAAACACTCTGAGAAGTTCTCTAGTGACAGTACTATTCCTTTATGTACATATACTAGATGATAAAAATTACTTGGTTATTCTCGTACTGTCAGCTGCACAATAGATATGTTCTTCTTGTAGGTATCTGCTGTTCATTTCAAAAGCTAAATTTAAAATATTTTTCTTTCCTTACTAAGGATTTATAGGGGAAAATCCCCCCCCACCCAATAAATCAGTTGATATCCCCTGCTTATTCTGTTTCTTTAAGAAGCAGCAGATGTTTCTAATGGCTATTTTGAAAAGAAATACAATACTGATGATAAACAAATTACATAAAGTGGCTTTATCTTTTTTTATTTCAGACTCAGTCACTGGGGACAAAAAGTGTTCAAAGTCCTTTGCCGTTCATTGGAGACATTATGAGGTTATATGTCAAGGCTATTGTGTTTAACTTTAGAAAACAGTAGTTAAAGGAAACACAGCTCCAGTGGGGATGGACACATGCTGGCTTAGCTGTCTAGGGCAAGTTAATGTTTTCTGAAAAGGCTAAAATATTATGATTTCGTTTTCATCCTGGTCTGTGCATGTAGTTATCTCTTCAGAACTAAGCACTGTTCATATATTTCCCAGACCTTCCCTCTATACAGTCTCCTATATACAACTGCATCCAAGACTTTTCAGGCGTATACTAAAACTAATTCATCTTGCAGATAAATTGTTACTGTTCCTGTAACCTTTTGTACCACACTGCACACATCTGAAGATGACAGAAACACACTTACTATAGTCTAGTTTACTTTAGAGAGTACTGGACACGCACACAAAGCTTTTCTATCCTTCCTTTCCTTCTCTGATCAAATAATTAGGTAGGGCTAAAAAAAATACCAGTGTGAGCCAACATGGTGATGTGTTAAATGATGATGGAATTTCAGAAAGACTTTAACTGTGATGGCACTCAGAGAAATGGATGTATCTTGGTCAGTGTAATTGCATATGCTCTGGGAATCCAAATTCCTTCCTGTTTTGCTCCAACATTCTGACTCTTGCAGACTGCAGAGTATTTCAAAAAGAGGGACAAACACTGTTTTTTAGACTCAGAGTCCAATGGCTCTTAAAAATATCTCCTAAAACACATTAGTTCTCGGTTACTTGCTCTGTTCTGCAACACAGAAGACTCGTCTGGAAAAGACTTTTTGCTAAAACAAAGATACTGCTGTGAAAAAAGAGAATGGGGTGAAGAGGCAAACCAGAAGATTTCCAAACTGAGAGTCAGAAGGAATTGTCTCCCAGGGACTGCTGGAACGCTTTTAGTTTTCCTTTTCAGAATGTAGTAAAATTATTTTGTATGGTCACTAGGCACATTTCACTAACAAATTCTGTGCCTGTGTGAGAGGCACTCTTGTTCACTGCAAATTTTAGGTGAGCT
>NW_020955230.1:443462-477152 GCF_003031625.1 Empidonax traillii | reverse complement strand
TCTCTTTGAACTGAGCTGCTTCCAGAACCCCTTTGTGCCTGCAGGCTGTCTGGTTCTTCAGCACTTCCATTGTGTGTGGTGCAGTAGAACAGCCTTTGGCTTTCTACAGGAGATCGTATATATGACTTACTGAGCTTACTTAAGGTACTGCTTTAACTGTATAGTTAGATCATGAGCAAAGCTTGAATTTGGAAAAAGTATGGGGGTGCCTTCCTTTTGAATTACCAAATGGGAAGGGGCAGTAGGTCAGGTTTGTTTTACAGACTTCATTATTTCCATAAAATATACCCTAAAATATATATAAATATATATATATATATATAAAATATATATAAAATATACTTAGTCATCTTTTCAATTCATACCTATATTCTCCATTTAGCTTAGAGCATCAAGTGTTTCTCTACAGGTGGAAGACAACTAGTGAAGTAACATGACAAAAAAAAAAGGTGACAATTTCTGTGCAGAATATATAAGCAATTTTAACATTTCTATCAAAAACAGTTCTGGGCAGGGGACAATGGAATTTCTTTTCTGTACCTGGGCAAAATATGATCTGTGTCTCTCTTCCTAGATGTGTACCATAAGCATCCTAGTATGCTACAGTAAGATGAACCGGTAAGCAATAATTAACAAATTTTAATAAAAATAAAAAAAGGAGTGCAATTTCTTTCTACAGTAAGGCAAGAACTCAGTTAAAGTGCATTTGCTACAGTTTTATGTGTGCTCATTTTCTTTAGTCAGCTTGTCTGTCAAGAAAATGGTAACATCTTGAAATGATATAAACAGCAGCTGCTGGCTAAATCAAGGATGCTGTAGAGTGACCTGATGTACCCACTGCATGAGGTGGATATAATTAAAGTACCCTGATGTTATTAAATACAGTTCCATTGTTGTCCCTAATAAATATGTACCTAGCACAGCACCCCCCAGAATCACCTTTCATTCCACAGATCCTTGGGTCCATTCATCCAATCTCTTTCCTTCTGTGTGCAACCAGCAATCCCCTTCTCCATCTGCCACTGACAGAATCTGATGCCAACTGGCCACAGCTCTTCTGATGCCACCTTCAGGAGGAATCGGTGTTCTGGGATTTCCTCAGCAGACTCCAGGCACATAAACCTTCTGGCAAACGAGAGGATTTTTCTCTACCCTCAGGGTACAGCCTTCTGCTAGCCATGATCTCAGGTTCACTAATAGGCTTTAGTGACATCATATATCCTACTATCTCCCACATGGCCTTTCCTCTTGGAAGCAGCACAATTCTGCTGGATGAAACATCACTTCAGGTACCATCCTGGGTGTGCCAAACTTCCAAATTTAATTGCATACCTGCAGGCACATCTGGGTAATATGTGAACAGTTCACAGCACTGTGTCTCAGCATCCCGCTTTACTGAAGATGGTGCATCTCATGCCAGTGTGTTTGGCTTTCATAACAAACTTCAGCATATTCTACTAGTCTTACAATGTGAGGAAGAGACAATATTTGAGTTTTGAATGTTCTTTTGATTTGGAACAGAGATTTGGAATAGGTAATGGGTGATGCTTAGCACAACCCTAGTCACAAGGCTGGGCAAGTCGTTTACACAAGAAGAATTAATGTGAGTGTACTTCTGTGGTCACAGCCTGAGAGCACACTAACACTACAAGCGCAAAATTGTCTCATTTGTAGGCTGTTCCCTACACAATTTTATTTACTCAGTTCATCTCTCGGTCTTTGGTGTTTTCCTCTGATTATGCTAAAAGCAAGCGCACTTCCAAGTCATACTGTGCTTCTGTCATTTGAATTCATAATTAGCTGTAATTTTGAATGAATGCTTAACTCTCTCTTATAGCAATTGCTAATGAAGGACTCTGGTTGAACCTGCCAGTTTCAGGAAAAAAAGCAACCCTACCTGTCATATTCCTAGGATCCTCCAAGTAATTGCAAATTGCTGCAGTTCCTCTTCACTGACATTAGATTGCTTGGCTCTCCCAGGTTCTCCCCAAAGTATCTCAAGCATTAATACAAGTATCATTAATCCTTCTCCTTCTCTCCTTAGCTCTCACATTTTGCTTATTTTTTTTCCCCTCATCTGCTGAGTTTTCTCTGCATAACAATTCACAGGGAAGTGACTGTTAACCTACAAACAACACTAAGGGAAACAGCACGTTCCTTGTACTGGAGGGGAACAAGGGGCTCACTCTTGAGTTTTCAGGCTGTGTGGGAAACTACACGGGCACCCTGAACCACAGCCATTTCTTTTTTAGCGCTACAATCCCACTCAAACTTTCCCTTTTAAGTCCAATTTTAGGGCAGTCTCAAACACTAAGGTATGTGATATGCAATGAACAGAATAGCAACTCAAAGATTAGTTTGAATGCTTATCTAAAGCACAGTGGGTGGTTAAGACAGATATGGTACAGAACGAACAAGAGTAAGAGTGCTTTGCAGGAAATGGGTTTTCTTTCCTGTGGAGGAAATGCCAAGGTGCACAGAGATAAAAGACACTGGCATGTAATTAAGTAAAAGGTTGTGGCCATCCCCATTTCAGTTACAGCTTTGCCGAGAGTACTAAATTTTCGTGGGATCCACATCGGAGAGAAAAATACACAGAGGGGAGAAAAAACAAGTATAAAGCAAGGGAATGGAAAACACAAGAGCTGAAGGCTGTGCTGACTGCAAGACTTCATTTGGAGTTGTCGTGGTTTTGCCCACCAGCCCATCCCTGGAGCTGAGGATGGTTTTGTCCAGGTAATTTCCGGACAAAAAGGCCAATCAAAAGTCCAGTGACACCTTTGCTAATTACATCTTCAAGAATATGGAAGAGAAGGTTTGTTGGCGCAGTTGAAATTAGGGGCAGCAGCCATGTAGGGGAGAGGAGTAGTGGGCCTGAGCAGGGCCAGACTCCCTCCTCCCCCGGCTTGGGCTGGGGGGGGGAGCAGGTGTAGCACTGAAGTCTTCCCTTCTCTCTTGTAAGAGAGTGAAGAAAAAAAAAGTTTAAAAGATGAACTGCTTGGACAGAAACCGCTGTGGAAAAATTCCAGCGAAGAGATAAGGGACCTCCAAGGTCAAAACTAGCAGCCAGAGGAGAGAGAAGAAAAGTTTGAAGGGGGGAGAGCTGCTTCTTCCCCCTTTTGCTCTCTCTCTCTTCAGCAGGGAAAAGACTAAAAAGTAAACCCTGCTACTTGTAAAAGTTTGTTGGAGTAAGGAGACCCCCCATGTGGCTGATAGAGGAGTCTGTGGATGTACCAAAGAGAACTGAGACTTCATGAGAAGGACTGAAGTGAGGCAGAGTCCTGGTGGAGATTTGTGACCCTGAAGGAAACCTGTGCTGGAGCAGTGACGACTCAGATGGGATACTGGGATCCGTGTGTGTGTGGATCCATACTGCTGTTGAAGATGTTGTGACCCTGAGAAATCTCATGCTGGAGCGAGACGGCCCATGTGAGATGTTGGGATCCGTGTGTGTGTGGACCCGTGCTAGACCCATGCTGAGAAGTCTATCAAAGACTGTTCTCCCATGGGGAAGGACCTCCACAGGGAAACGGGTAAACTCTTAAGCCATTATCTCCTGTAATCCTGTGGAAGAAGATCCATAGTAAGCAAGTGTCCCCTTGCAAGCCTATGGAAGGAAAACCCTTCGGGACCTGGGTAACCCCTAGCCTTCGGTCTTAGACCAGGAGGAGGGTAAGCCCAGCCCTGGAAGCCAACCCAGAGTGAGAAAGAGAGAGAAAAAGTTCCAGCTGCAACGAGAATACTGCTGCTACTGAAGATCTATTACTAGAGAGCTGGAACTCTGAAAATAGAGAATGAGACTACTTTTTCTCCTTGGACTAGTATAAAAAGGGAAAGAAGTATTTCTGTAAATATATAGCACTTGAACTTGAGTAGAAATTGTTGTAGATATAGTTCTTAAGTTTTTAATTTATTAGTAGTTTTTGTTTTACTAGTAATAAATGTTTATACTATTTTCCCCAAATCCTGTCTCTCTTTTGTCTGCAAAAACCTTCTCTCAACTAGTAGTAATTGTGTGGGGGGTGGAAAGCAAATTGACCCAGAGCAAAACCACGACAGGAGTATATTCGATGCAACATAAAAGCTCTTTTTGGTTTCTAACAACTGTGGTGAAGAACTGGCTGAACTGAGAATCTATCACTTACCAACCACTTCTTACTCAGTCAAGGGCTCTCCAGCTGCAAGGAAATGCTGTTGGTGGAAAATGCATTAGCAAATGTTTTGTTGTTTGTTGTGGTTTTTATTTTTTAACTAGGGAAGGTCTGAGTTCAATCTTTTTAAGAAAGCCCCAAGGTTTAACAGCACCTTTCCACTGCTGTTATGTCAGGGTTTTTTTTATGACATAATACTGTGTAAATACAGATTTCAACCAAGCTGGTCAACTTTCCTGTCCCAGCTGCTCTCACACTTGCTCACAAAGCTGCAGCAGCTCACTGGCTTGCCAGGCTCTTGCCCCCCTTGACAGTTGCAGGGGGGAAAAATTCACAGGGAACGCTGTATTTTTCCTTCATGAACTCAAATGTTTATTCAACCTGAAGTCTTGTAGTGTAGTATTGGGCTGGTCTATGGCTCTTGGGCATGGCAGCTCATTATATCCTGATTTGAAGTACTACTTTTATTTTGGCATTCTCTGTGGGGACAGCTGCAATGGAGCTGAAAGAAAGCAAATCCTGCACTTGCACAAAAAGCTTGTGCTGCTTTGGAGGTACAAACCTACTTTCAACTGATAAATAAATCATCAAATCACAGAATGGTTTGGGCTGCAAAGGGACCTTAAAGCTTTTTTAGCTCCAAACCCCTGCCATGGACACCTTCCACTAGACTAGGTTGCTCCAAGCCCTGTCCAACCTGGCCTTGGACGCTTCCAAGGAGGGGGCATCCTGAGCTTCTCTGGGCAATGCTAATAAAGCCAGAACCCTGTCAGCCTGGTGCTGTTTGCAGGTGTTTTCCTGTTTTTCTATGAAGACATTCAGAGATGAAGATCCTAAACCTAAACCACTAAAATTTCACTTCAGACTCACATTATATACTAGGTCAAGCTTAGCTGGAGCTGAGCCTGTGTAGTGTATACACATTTATGTATTTCACATAGACAGATTTTCACAGCTTCACAGAACCATTTAGGTTGGAAAAGATCCCTGAGACTGCATCCAACCTTTGACCCAATACCACCTCAGCAGGACCACAGAACTGAGTGTCATGTCCAGTGTTTTCTTAAACACCTCCAGGGACAGTTATTCCACCACTTCCCTGGGCAGCCCATTCCAATGTCTAATCACCCTTTCTGTGAAGAAATTCCTACTAATGCCCAACCTAAACCTCCCCTGGCACAACTAGGGGCTGTTTCGTCTTATACGGTCACTTATTACCTGGGATAAGAGATCAAGCCCCGCCTGGCTACACCGTCCCTTCGAGGAGTTGTAAGGGAGTAAGGTCTCCCCTGAGCCCTCTTTTCTCCAGGCTGAGCCCCCGCAGCTCCTTCAGCTGCTCCTCACGAGACCTGAGCTCCAAACCCTTTTCCAGCTCTGTAACCCTTCTCTGGACACGCTCCAGCACCTCAGTGCCTTTCCTTAAGTGAGGAGCCCAGAACTAGACGCAGCACTCTATCTGCGGCCTCGCTGGTGACCGCTGCAGAGAGAAGAATCATTTCCCTAGTTCCGCTGGCCACGGTATTGCTGACACAGAACGTTTCGCCAACATTCAGGAATTCAGATAATACACTTTCAACGCACGCCGGGGAACACGGGGTGCCACAAGGCCACACCCACCCGAGAGGCGGGCAGGGGAGGTGACCCCTCACACGGGTGAGGCAGCACCACCCACTCCCGCCATCTTGGGTGAGGGTACGGGCACCGGCGTCGGGCGCCATGGCAACGGCGGCCATGTCGGGCGAGGGCAAAGCGGCTCCTCCATGACGCGTGAGGGCGAAATGGCGACCGGAAGGGGCGGCCGTTGGCGGCCATTGCCTGCTGGCCGGGCTGAGGAGGTGGTGGCGGCGGTGCCGCGGCGGGTCTGTGGGGCTGGGATCCGGGCCGGGGTCCGAGGAGAGCCGGGAGGTGGCAGTGCGGGGGAAGGACGCGGTGGCTCGCTGGTGGAGGCTCCACACGCCCGTGGAGGGAGGGCATGGGACTGAGGGCTGTGCGTCTGGCGGGGTGGGAGGCTCCGGGGGGTAACGGCAGTACCGCAGGGGTCCCCACGGGCCGGGGGAGGGCGGCGGAGGTGTGGGAGCAGCTAGGTTATGTGGAAACTCGAATCACGGAATTTGTAGGGTTAGAAGGGACCTCTGGAGATCACCCAGTCCAATCCCCCTGCCAAGGCAAGATTACCTGGAACAGGTGACACAGGAACACGTCCAGGTGGGTTTGGGATGTCTCTAGAGAGGGAGACTCTTCCTGGGCAACCCGTTCCATGCTCTGCCACCTTCAGTGGAAAGAAGTTCTTCCTCATGTTGAGTGGAACTTCCTGTGTCTTAGTTTATGGCCATTACTCCTCATCCTGTTGCTAGGCACCACCGAAAAGAGTCTGGCACCATCCTCTTGGCACCCGCCTTTGAGATATTTATGTGCATTAATGAGATCCCCTCTCACTCTTCCCCTCTGTAGACTAAGCAGCCCCAGCTCCCACATCTCTCCTTCAGAACAGGCCGGTGGTAGGGGAGGGGAACACCAGGAGGACAGTCAGTCTGTGATAAATTAATGTGGTCTGTTTGGGGAGGGAATAATGTGAATAGCTTGCGACAGAGAGAAAAGGTTGAGTTCCTAAAGAACAGAAATTAAAATTAAAATTGGTGTTATTTTAAGGAGCTCTAGATTTGATCTTCCAATGGACTGGGCTGTTTTTCCCCTTTCTCCTTCCATGCTTAAGATATTCCTGCTACGCCAGACTTGGAGGCCATGGAAAAATCCCTTTTAGGCTTGTGGACAGAACATTGCTTGACTGGAGTTCCTGCTGGGGAGTATAACCTCAAATGGCAGCTTTTACACATGCCCATGTACTTTTGTGATTCTGTGTCTGTGCATCAGGGTTTATATGTATGCGGTACAGTTTCTGTACTTTAGCAGGAAGAGCTGGTGGTAGCAGAAGTAATAAAACCTTGAGATTTGGTGTAAAATGGTAGTATGTGAGAAGAGAAAATCTAACTTGAGTTTCAATTTATAGGGCTTGTCATCAGAAATGTTTTTTTTTTGAAGTACAGTCTGAGAATCAAGATAAAGCTTATTTTGTCAGTTAGTTTGTAAAGCAGAACAGCTCTTCTGTATCAAAAAGGAAATAAATGTGACATTTAAAAAAGGGTAAATTGCTTGGTAGAGTTCTTTAGTTCTTCTGTGTGTGAGCAGCAGAAGGGGTTGTTAAGCACTGGAATGGGCTGGTCAGGGAGGTGGTGAAGTCACCATCCCTGGAGATATTCAAAGAAAGACTGGATGGGACACTTAGTGCCATAGTGTAGCTCTCAGGGTGGTGATCAGTCAAGGGTTGGACTTACTGATCTCGGAGATCTTTTCCAGTCTAAAGGATGAAAGAGAGGGTCTGTGGTAATAAAAAATTAGTGGGTTGGGTTGTGGTGAAGAGTGTGAGGAAGCGGGGAGAGCGGGAGCTGGAGCCTTGGGATGGTGTCAGGAGACAATGAAAGGGATACTTTGTGGATTAAAAACGTGAAAAGCAGCGGTCACTGGTGGCTTGCTGGACTGACAGGTAGTAGATGAGATGTTTTTAGTGACTGCTGTTACCCACCCTCACCAGTGCCCTCGTAATTCCAGTTAGGATAGGCTACCCAGAGACATTACTGAGTTTCTGTGCCTGAAGGTACTCAGGCTGCCTGGACAAGACCCTTGGCAAACTGCTTTGACTGACCTTGCTTCCTTCAGGAGCACTGGGCAGGTGACCTCCAGACATCCCTCTCAGCCTCAGCTGCTCTGGGATTCTCTAACTAGTCCAGTGTTTTTCAGAGCATGTTAATTTAGGGATAGGTTCTCTTCAAACATGTCTGCATCTCCAATAGACAGGAAAGCTCTTGGAATGGGTCTTTACAAGCCTTGACTGGGAGGTATTTTTCAGTTCCATAGCATTTGTAAGAGCTGTTAAGTTCAGGTCTTTTCTGCAAGGTGTTGCTGTCCTGAGCTTTGGTTGGCTTTGCATGTAGATACAATAAGAACAGTTTGGTTGATATGAACTGAACTTGGTGCCACATACACATTGTCAGCAGTTTGTTGAAATCTAACCCTGGTACTTTTTGTTAATACAGAAAAGCAACAACTGAACCTGCATGAAGATTTTTTTCTAAAGTGTGTGATAAGGTACAGTCTTCCATGTAACATTACAGAACAGTGGATTTTTTCCCTTGAACTTGTTTTTTGTAGTGCTGATCCTAGTTGTGTCTTTCACCATTTTTTGTTTGGCCAGAATGTGTGAGTCAGCACAGGCAGGCAAAAATTCACAGCTAGAACACAAAGAATAAATTTATTTCCATTACCTTGCTAACCTTGGGATCTCCAAAGCAACACCTGGGCACAGGTACCCTCGCCTGGATGTGCCACTGTTAAACTTGGTCCATGCCAGAGGATCACCACCCTATCAAGGCTTATTCCCAGCTACAGGGTCTCTTGAGTGATCGACAGTCCTCTTCACCTGTCTTCCACTTTTAACCCATTCTTCCCCTAAAGTATTTTCTGAAACCAATAGAGTTACATGATCTGTTCTGTGTTGCGCATCTTGTTACTGTGATGGATTGGTATGTTAAAAATCCCAAATTGACTTGGTTGGGTGTTTGTATTGTTTTTGGAATTTGTTCAATAGTGTTCTTTTGTGTTCAGGAAGAATTTGGAGAAGGTGGGAACCTTTTTGCTTCAGCCACCATGTCTGGAATTGGCAATAAACGGGCAGCTGCAGAGCCTGGCCCTTCTGCCCCTCCGGAGAAGAAGGCAGGGGTTGAAGATTCAGGGACCACAGTGGAGACCATCAAGCTTGGTGGTGTTTCCTCAACAGTACGTCCTCCTTGCACACCCCCATTCAACCTCTTACTCTTTTTCACCTGAAAACAAAAACGTCTGTGATCTGTCTTGTGTGCCACACTTCCCTGCACAGGAGGAGCTGGACATCCGGACCCTGCAGTCCAAGAACCGGAAGCTCGCAGAGATGCTGGACCAGCGTCAGGCCATTGAGGATGAGCTGCGAGAGCACATTGAGAAGCTGGAGCGGCGGCAGGCCACTGATGATGCCTCTCTGCTGATCATCAACCGATACTGGAACCAGGTTGGTTTGCTGCTTTTTATACATTGTTCTCTTCTGTACCACTGCACTGCTTTTTTTCACATCCGTTCTCTATCTTGTCTTACCTATCCCATCATTCAGTTTGACGAAAATATCCGCATCATCCTTAAACGCTTTGATCTGGACCAAGGTCTTGGAGACCTTTTGTCTGAAAGAAAAGCGCTGGTGGTACCGGAACCTGAACCAGACTCTGACAGTAACCAGGAGCGCAAAGATGAGAGGGACCGAGGTGAGACACTTGTCTGGGGACAGTGGGAAAGATGGATTTCAACTGTGGACAATGCTATGTCCCTTTCTAAAGGGTGACAGAGGCTCTCTTTTTGACTGTGGAGATTATGTGTTATATGTTATTTGCTGGATAACATTTACCTTCTGGCACCTCCTTCTGTTCCCAGGGGAAGGACTGGAGCCAGCATTCTCCTTCCTGGCCACTCTGGCCAGCAGCACCAGCGAGGAGATAGAATCCCAGCTGCAGGAGCGTGTAGAGTCTTCTCGCCGTGCTGTTGCCCAGATTGTGACAATGTATGACAAGCTGCAGGAGAAAATAGATGTTCTGTCTCACAAGCTAAACAGTGGAGGTATGACCAAGGTGGCAGGTTTTCAAGGACTCTCATCTAACCCTCACCTTAGTCCTGCTACTACATTGTGCACATTAAGGCCTAGTTTGTTTCATGCTCGTTTATTTTCCAAAATAAATTGGCCTGGCATTCTGAACTCATTATACAAAGCTCTAATAAAAGACTGTATGCCAGAAGTGTATTGTAACTACCTCTAAATTTGAATGTTGAGATCTCTGCCCAGAGTGTTGGGCTAAAAAAAAAGCTTGCTTCTGCCAGTAATGTGTTCATGCACCTGGGAAGTTACAGATTGCACCCTTCTATCCTTGGCCGTCATGTAAAAGTCTTTATGCCTACAAGGGAAGAAATGAAATCATCATTACAGACTGGTGTTGGACTCCTTCTCACTGACAGTTTAGTAGAAGATATGGGAATAAATACTGCTCAGTTTCCACTGAGTTTTGAGCAAAATGGTGCCCATCTAATGTCTTGGTGTAGCTGTCAGTTTTAAACACAGAGTTCTGCAGAGGAAAGTGAAATGACTAGTCTCTAAAAATCGATGTACCAGATTCACTTTACACTCAGATGGCTGTCTAAGATTCTAATCTTAAGTTAACGCTTTTTAATCTTTTGACTGAAAACTTGGGTGGAGTATGAACTCATCCATGGTTTGGCTTCTGTCCAGACTGTTCTTTGTGCTCTGATCAAGGAGTTCTGACAAGTCTGGCATTGTTGCAGGCAAGTGTTACTGGCTTTAACTGTAAACTGTCAAAGCTGTCTGATGGAGATCAGGCCCTTGGGAACTCCCTGTGGGAGCGATACAGTAAACACAAAACCAGAAATTTCCTTTTCTGTTCTCTTCTTTCGCTCTTTGCTATTTAAGAATTAAAATCAGTCTTCCTTGATTTCCATTAATTTACTTTTCTTTGTGCATCTTTCAGATATTTCATTGATGGAAGAAGCAGTACTGGAGCTTAACACCTACCTGTCACATGAAAATGGACGACTGCAGGAATTGGCTGATGTTCTTCAGGAGAAGCACCGGATCATGTCTCAGGAGGTATAAAAAAAACAAATCTGCTTTGGGGTCCTGCTTGTCATAATTTGTGGTCACTGAAGTCTGGAAAGCAGATTACTTCCTTGGAGAGGGACAGGAGCAGCGCAGTGGGAAAGTTACAAAAAGGATTATTGTAGCGGAGAACTGTACGTAGATTTTCTGTATAATTCAGATTGATTTGCTTGTTACATGACTATAGGGAAGAGCATAACCAAATCAGTGAGTTGAATGGATTCAATATTAAAAGATAGCAGAGCAGAGTAAATGGAAAGGTGATGCAAAGATGCTTGACGTGACATCCCTGTAATTCTAAATTCCTTAGTTCCTCTGCATCATGTATGAAAGCGTAATGACATCAATTACAAGATGATCCCAGTCACTAAGGGATTCACATTGTTGGCAGTATTTGTTTTGGAGGCTTCAGTTTCTTTAAAAATAGTGTTACCACTGATCTTGGTCGTGTTAGACCTCTGAGCACTTATGTGGTCTGTAGAGTAAATGAACATACGGATTGAAAAGATTGAAAATAAAGCCTTTGATTACGCTGAGATGGCTGCCTCTGTATTTTGGCAGATATTACCATTTTCAGTTTTGTCTTGTTTTTGTCACTGTCTTGTGATTCAGGCAGAGTAAAATTCAGGACCGTTCATGCAGTCTGTCACCACAGCAAAAAATGGAAAGGACATGATGAATTAGAGAAAAATTATTGGTGAGCCACCTCAGAAAAAGTTGATTCTATTCAGTCTGCTGGCTGAAACACTCTTCTGATTGCAGTTCTCCAAGCTGCAAGAGAGAGTGGAGTCAGCAGAATCCCGGGTGTCTGTTCTGGAGACAATGATTGATGACCTTCAGTGGGACATCGACAAGATACGCAAGAGGGAGCAGAGACTCAACCGCCACTTAGCAGATGTTCTGGAACGAGTAAGCACTGCCCTCTTTGCCAGGACACCAGAGAAATAGGTGCAGTTTTGGGATGTGTGACATCATCTCATGGTACTTCACTGTGAGAACTGAGAATCTGCAGTATACCACCTTTGGTCTTGGATTTGCTGTATCGACAGTCTTACCAGTATTTAATTGGGTCTTGATGAAATCATTTGGGTTTTTTGCAGGTAAATTCCAAAGGCTACAAGGTGTATGGAGCTGGGAGCAACCTCTATGGGGGCACAATCACCATTAATGCCCGCAAGGTAATGACAGGGGCTTGGTTGCAGGCAAGAGGAAGAAGAAAGGAGAGCTTGTTCATGTGGTCATAGATTGGAACAGAATTTAGATAATTTTTTTAGATAATGTTAGATCCTTTGCCACATGTATGGGCTACTCTGGGCAAGCTGTTTTGTCTGTATACAAGTTTCCTGCTTAAGAAACAGACCTGATGGAAGTAGACTCTGTCTGACTTGGTAATGTTACATGACTGTTTAGTCTGTAATTTCTGTTACTACATGAGCAGTTACTTCATAAGTACCTTCAGGAGAGACATTTAACAGTAGGATTTACAAGTAGTTTATCCCCAACAGTTTGAGGAGATGAATGCAGAGCTGGAAGAGAATAAAGAGCTTGCTGGGAATCGCCTCAATGAATTGGAGGAACTACGCCAGGATCTTGAGGAAGTAACAACACAGAATGAAAAACTCAAGGTGAGTCTTCTGTACCTGTTTGAGGATGAATGTGTTTTGTGTGGTGGGCTGCCATTTGCTTTGCTTCGCTGTGTCCAGAAAACCTCACTAGCTCTATTCTATTCTGTGCTTGCTCTCTCAGCAGTGTTACACTTAGTACAAGGTACAATGTAGCAAGTCTAGGATTTACCCTTGCAGTTCATTGTGTTGGTGACACCATGTGGTCATTGTTGGACATTGGAATGTTTTCCTTCCTATGTTCCATTCTGATCTTTTCTGGACATGTTAATGATGTCTACTTAAAACCGCTTTCACCTCATTGCAAGTATAGTCTTCCACCTTCCCTACACCCTGTGCAAGAGGAGCCACAGAAGTGAAAAAATTGGGAAACCTGTGTAGAGAGAGAGGCTCTTGAAAGAGTCAATGAATTTTTGTCTTTCAGAGTGTGGGAGAATGGATAGATAGAAAACAGCATATGAGTTTCTGATGTTTTAAAGGTGGTAACACAAAAAGCTGTGACTGTAGTACATAAGTATACGATGGAGGGAGTAATCCAATTGTCATCTTAGTGGTCAGTAGATCTGTTAGCCTGTTACAAGAAACGTCTGACTATAGTTCACTAAGTTCAAGACATCTGGTTCCAGGAACTTTCTTGAGGCACCTCTGAATACAGTTTATCCACATGAGTTTGTTTTGAGAGAACCAGCTTACAACTTCTTTTTTTCTCTTCAATAGTGTTAGGGTGTATGCGTCTATATATATGTGTCTTTTTCATGGCTGCTAGTCACAATCATTCACTAACTTCTTTTTGTAAGGAAAATTCAGATTCTGTACCTGTTTTTTTTATCTCATTTCTTTTCCTTGTCTTACTGGTGTCTTACTGGTAACAGGCTAACATAATTCCTGCTGTCACATGCATTTTCTCTAGTCTGTCATACTTTTCTGTGTGTCCATCCCTATTGATTTAGGTGATTACAGTTTACAGTGAATCACTTGAAAATGTGTATTATGTTTTCCAAGTTCATATCTTTGAAAGCAGCTATTTCAGAATCCAAGGATGAAAAATTTTGTCGTATGACTCTGCAAGAGAAACAGCCTGGTGCACTCAGAGAAAGCATAGACCTTTTAAATTGATACTGAAGCATAATACTTACACCTACATCACAGCAATGCTATTGAAGTTCTGCTTTTGTCTTTTCTTGTGGCAGCTTGATTCACTGTTCTCCTACCTTGTGAAATAAAAACCAAAGGCAAGGGGATAATTTTTGTGGCATTTTCTTGTGTCCCTGCTGTGAACTTGCTAGGTTGAGCTGCGACGCGCAGTAGAAGAGGCTGTGAAGGAGACCCCGGAGTACCGCTGCATGCAGTCCCAGTTCTCTGTTCTGTATAACGAGAGTCTGCAGCTGAAGGCACATTTGGATGAGGCCCGCACGCTGCTCCATGGCACCCGCGCCACACACCAGCGCCAGGTGGAGCTCATTGAGGTAACACGTCTGCTCCACCAGACCAGGGAGCACTGCTGGCTCTGAGTGGCTCTGGGAAATCTCAGGAGATTTACATTTCTGCAATAATTCAGTCTTTTCTGGTACTTCATGTTGATGGAGTGAGAGAGCAGGTTCAAAGCATTAATCTCTGTTCCCTTTTCACTCCTCAGAGGGATGAGGTCAGCCTGCACAAGAAACTGCGTACGGAGGTGATTCAGCTGGAGGACACCCTGGCACAAGTCCGCAAAGAATACGAGATGTTGAGGATAGAGTTTGAACAGACCCTTGCTGCCAATGAGCAAGCAGGTGTGGTGGTGTTCTGCTATGTCTAAAAACAAATACCACCTGCCCCCCAGTGCCATCAGAGGCTACACTGCAGTAAAATACCCGGATTTATTCTTTGTTATTGTCAAATACTTGTTCTGGCAGGTCTCTTTATCTCCAAAAACAAAGCTCTTCCTGTGTTTTATTGGGAGGCCAGTTCCATGTTATCTGACTTCCATTTACATGCTGTGTGATACATATGTTTTCCTAATAATTTGGTTTATGACAGGGTATTTTGCAAAATTAAAAATTACTTGGAAGGGGGAGGATTAATTTACAAGTGCGGAATGACAACCTGGACAGGAAAGCAGTAATTTTCAAATATCACTAGAGGAAATAAAGAAGTTATTTCTAAAATAGCATTTAAATCGTAGAGGTTTTCTGTAGCATGACATGTTTCCCTTAGGATCATGGGGAAAAAAGTAATGTTAATGGGAAATAAGGACTGTGCATGACTTTTTTCTGAAATTGTGTTGTGTTGCTCTTTTGTGTGGCAGAATGGTAATAGTCTTACTGTGGTTCTTTGTCACTGACACTTAGCTTGTTTTTCATCTCCATGAACGTCCTTGCAGGGGGTTGACCAAAGTGTGGTTTGTTACAGTTGTGTTTCTATTTTTATAGGCCCAATTAACCGGGAGATGCGTCATCTCATCAGCAGCCTCCAAAATCACAATCACCAGCTGAAGGGAGAGGTGTTGAGATACAAACGCAAGCTGAGGGAGGCCCAGTCTGATTTGAGCAAGGTATCAGAGCAGGGAATGCCAGAAAAGAGGAGGAAGTGCTTAGGAGGAGGGGGAATGCTGTCACCCTTGCCTGCAATATCAGCCCTTCTGATCTGGCATGCAGGATGCCCTGCACTCTTCTGCCTCCTTTTACCAAATGAATGGTATTCCTTTGTAGCTGTGTAGTGCTCCTTGAAAAGCAGTAGCAGTTACAAAGGGGGCATGGAATCATGGGTTTGGGGAGACAAGGGAAAGGTAGATTCCTGGCTAAGAACTTAATGGTTTGTGTTTCTTCTGTGTCATCTTCCTTGCTGTTCCACAACAGATCCGCTCTCGTAGTGGGAGTGCTCTCTTACAGGCCCAGTCCAGCACTGAAGACACAAAAGAGGAACCTCCAGAGATCAAGCAGGAACCTGAGGATCCTTCTGCCCAAGTGTCTGTCCCCAAGGCTGCTGCTGAAGATGTAAATGAAATGAAGGCCAGGCGAGATGAAGAGGAACGAGAGCGAGAGAGACGGGAGAGGGAGAGGGAACGAGAGAAGGAAAAAGAGAAAGAGAGAGAGCGAGAAAAAGAGAAAGAAAAGGAAAAGGAACGAGAGAGGGAAAAGTTGAAGCAGAAGGAATCTGAGAAGGAGAGAGAATCCAAAGAGAAGGAGAAGGGGAAGCATGAAGATGGAAGAAAGAAGGAGGCTGAAGTGATCAAGCAGCTGAAGGCTGAGCTCAAGTAAGAAAGAGTTGTTGTCCCTTCCTTTCCTGCTTGAGCAGGGATGTTTGTGTGAGACGTGTTGTAGCTTACAAGATTAGCGTCACTGAATTTCCTGGTACCCTCCATATGTGGTTGTGATCTGGTCGATGTAGTAATGTTTCTATTACAACAGCCTACAACATGAGTTACCAGAACAGATACTTCCTGATATGGATAAAGTAATATTTATTTGTTGCTGTCATAACACTTCTGTAAAACTTTACAGCAGCAGGTTGTTAATGAAAAACAGCAGTCTTCCCTCTCCAGGATTGTTACCAGAGCAGAGGTGGATAGTTTTGCAGCTTACTGTTAGAGTACATATTTCCACCACACTTTCCTTGGCTTTTCAGCCCATGTACCTGAATTTGTTTCTTCTTGAGCCTGTACTCCTTGGCTGGTTTATGTTACCAGGGTAAGATGAGCCAAAGAGGACTCCATATCCACATGGGAGATGGAGAGAATATTGCTCACTCTCCTGCTGGCTATGTAACAGGGTGGCTTTCCTGCCATGTTCTCACAGTCTGTCTCCTCTCCAGGAAGGCCCAGGAGAGCCAGAAGGAGATGAAGCTGTTGCTTGACATGTACCGCTCTGCCCCCAAAGAGCAGAGAGACAAAGTGCAGCTGATGGCAGCTGAGAAGAAGGCAAAAGCTGAGGTAAATCTAATTTCTCTTCCCTTTTGCTCTTCAGTGTGTTACTTAAAACATCTTTTCTCTGCACCGGAACTATGTTGTTTCACTCTTCAAAACTGATGATTACTAGTTTTCTCAGCTTTGTCATTTAGAAGAGAGTTTGGAATGGTCTGGATATGACCAGGGAGATTCTGGGATGTTCTTCTCTGCGAAAGGATGATGCCTTTGCCCTGGCTGAAGCAAATGGTTCCCACTTTCTCAGTCGCAGATTCAGCTGGTAGTGGAGATGAGCACACATCCCAGAGATACACAGCCAGTCAGACTGTCACAGACCAGGGGCTTCCTTCAGCAGCATGTACATATAGGATTCATGAAATGAGAGCATAGATGAGTCCCTTCCTATTCAGCTGATACATGCAGAACGTCACTAGTGCGGGCACACGCACACACCAATCTCCAGGTTCACAGGCACACACAAGTACCAGCACACTCCTCCGTGTGTTTCGTACCCCTGTCGTTCCAGGCCCCTTTTACCTTCACAAACAGTCTCACTTATAGCTAACACTTAACTCTGGGCAGCACATAAGTACATGAGGTAAAGAGGTAGATTGCACAGAGATAGTTAAGAAAATATCTAATATAAAGATACAAGAAGATAGGACAGGCTGCAGTGATCATGCACAGAGCTAAGCGAGATGGGTGTGTACTGACTGCCTGCATTTTACATGTGACTGGCTCCTTTTACACACTTCTCTGTCTAATGCCAGTTTGTTCATCCTTGCTCTCTCTTTCCCTGTACATCACTTCTGGGTTTGCATAGCTCTGTCAATTCCCACAGCCCTCACAGTTCAGTATCCCCCCCAAGGTTTACAGTTTTACCAGTTACAAAGTCCAGGTTGATCTTCCTGGAAGTGCTGCCTGTATTTTCTTGGCAGTCACGGTTGTGACTGGGGAGGTTTGCTTCATCTGTTTGTTTTGTCAGGTCTCTACATATCTTGTTTCTGGTTTCCTCATTCTCCCAAAGTCACACAACCTTGTTGAAATAAACATTCTCACAGTCTCACATGCTCTCATCACTTTGTGTGACTGTCCAGGTTATCACTGTGTTGCCTTAAAATCGGGAGCAGAAAAAAACTCACAAGTATAGATAAGATAGAGAACAGCTCTTTTGGTGCAAGGAGTATGAAAAGATGGATGCCCGTGTCCAGGAGTTCCACAATTTTATAGTATTATCCATCCAGTCCTGTAACTATCCGCCCCTCAGATCCTCCCCAAATCTGCCCCCTGGCACGCCTCTCTGGAATTGAGTCCTTTCTTCCTAATCTTCCTCTTCTTCACAACACCTACAGTCTTTGGAGATACTCCAAGGTTCTAGGCTTGAAGGTTGCTTTGACTGTGATAGTATCTTGTTGTTCAGGCCTGGGGTGCAAATGTTTGTAAACAGAATGTGTTTACTATAGTTGTGCCTTGAAAAGGAGCCTAAACAAGCCTAAAGAATTTAGAAAACTCAATATGAAATAGGGGAATAGGGTTTGGTAAGTGTTAACTACTTTTCTAAGTGTGACAGACTATACAGCTACATTAAAGTCTACAAAAAGCTGAAAATCCTAAGGCATCGACTGCTTCCCTTACCATTTGTCTTCCAGATTTGTGTCTCTGTATGTTTTATTTTACTTCCTTGTTCTTATCTCTTTCTGTATTGAAGCAGGTCCTTGACAGAAGGCAGTTTCTTCAGTGTTTTGAGAACTGTGGGTAAAACAGACACTTAAAAATGTTCAGGCCACATCCTTGTGTTAAGAGATGTTTGTGGTTTGTCCTTGTTGTAGCTGGAAGAACTAAGGCAGAGGGTGAAAGAACTGGAAGACAAGGAGAAAAAGGAGAGTAAAAAGATGGCTGATGAGGATGCCCTCCGCAAGATCCGAGCAGTGGAGGAACAAATTGAGTATTTACAGAAGAAACTAGCCATGGCTAAGCAGGTGAGAAATTCCTGATGAGTTCTGTTCTGGATGGAGCACTTATGAAGGAACTGACTTCGGGTTGCAGCCAGGAGGATTATCTGAGAGATATCTGTATGGGCCGGAGATGTGAGTTTGGTCCTTGTTTATTGAAGGGAAAAAAATGAACACGCCAAAACCCCACCAACAGCTATCAAAAACCCCACAACTGGAGAGTGTCACAAACCTCATGGCATGTGATGGGGGGGAGTGTTTAGTAATGATTAAACATGTGGCCTTGGTGAAGACCACATTTTGGTTGGAGGAGAAATGGCTGAATCAGCCACTGGGAGAGGAGGTTACAGTTTATTTGTAAAAGTTATTATCTGTACAAGTTCATATAGTGAATATGTTTGCATGGTACTGGTACATAGAATTTTCTACAAAAAAGGGCCTAATCCAATGAGAGAGCAGGACCACCTCAGTAGGAGAGAGACAAGCCAATGACTTGACATGTACTTTTTTAGATTTCAGATTCTTTTAACTATAGAACAGAACTGGTCTGGCTTGTCACTTACTCCTTTAATGTTGAAAAGCTCAAAGTGAGCCTAAGGGGTTTGGCAGTGTGTTAGTTGGATGCTGCCAAGCTGTCCACATATAGAATCCCTGGCCTAGTGTATCTGACAGCTGTCCAGGTAGCTGCTGGAAGTTGAGGGTTGGTTTCTGCCCAGCTCTGGCAATGACTGTACTACAGCTGATTCTGCCAGCAGACAAGCCACAGTCTCTGAATGCTTGTACAGCTGTCCATCACTTTTCTACACCTTCAAATTCAGAATATCTCCACTGTGGGGCAGATTTCTAGGGAGCACTTTCCTTTGATTGTTGGGAAGATACTGTTCTTTGATACTGAGACATCTTCCTTCATCTGTGCTAGGTTTAGTGTCTGAGTAAAATGTTCAGGGTCACTGCAGAGGGTACAGGAGACAATATTGCCAGAGCCTGTGATTGTTTTGCAGGAGGAAGAGGCCTTGCTGTCTGAAATGGACGTCACAGGCCAAGCCTTTGAAGATATGCAAGAGCAGAACATTCGCCTGATGCAGCAGCTGCGGGAGAAGGATGATGCCAACTTCAAGTTGATGTCAGAACGCATCAAGTCCAACCAAATCCACAAGCTCCTGAAAGAGGAGAAGGAGGAGCTGGCAGACCAAGTTTTGACATTGAAGACACAGGTAACTTGGGAAAAGAGAGGACAACAAGACTGGTGGGAAAAGGTGGAGGTGTTGTGGGTTATCTTTGGTAGGCAGCTCCAAACTGGATCAAGGGAGAGAATCAGAAAGGCAAAAGTAAGAAAATGAATGAGTTGAGATAAAGGCAGTTCAACAATTACGGGAAAGATGTGCACACAAGCAAAGCACAAAAAGTGAATTAATTCAGCACTTCCCATGGCAGGCAGGAGTTTAACTATCTCTCTGGGAGAGAAAGGCTCCATCATACATAATTGTTACTTAATAAATGCTGCAACTTGGAACACCCTCCCCCTTCTTCCTTTCCACCAACTTTTATTGCTGAGCACAGCATCATATGGTATGGAATACCCCTTGGGTCAGGTGGATTGGCTGTCCTGGCTGTATGGTATCCCAGCTTCTTGTGCACCCTCAGCCTACTTTCTGGTGGGTAGCATGAGACAGACAAGATCTTGATGCTGTGTAAGTACTGCTCAGCAATAGCTGGGAGGGTAGGTATTGACATTGTTTTTCTCCCAAATGCAAAATACAGCAGCGTGTGAGGTGCTGTTAAGAGAATTAACTGTATCCCCACCAAGATCAGTATAGGAGGGAATATTCCCCTATCAGCCTAGCAATGGTGTGTCAGACTTCAAAGAGACTATCTCAGTAAGAAACTGAGACTGCTGTATGGAGCATGAAATGTCCTAGAGGTTCATTGCTATGGAGAACAGATGGGAAAAGGAAAGTGGAAAGTAATTTTTATGTTGTAATGATACTCCTACCTGTATATTCTACATATATCCATATATGTTGGTAACAAGCAGGAGAAGCTGGAAACTGTGATTTAGTTAGAACTGTCTCAGACATGAGTACAAGTACAGGCTGGGAAAGAAGTCATTGAGCCCTGTGGAGAAGGACTTGGAGGTCCTGGTGGATGAAAAGCTGGACATGGGCTGGCAGTGTGTGCTGGCAGCCCAGAAAGCCAAACGTGTCCTGGGCTGCATCAAAAGCAGTCCCTCTGCTCTGCCCTTGTGAAACCCCACCTGCAGTTCTGCTTCCAGCCCCAGGGTCCTCAGCACAGGAAGGACATGGACCTGTTGGAACAAGTCCAGAGGAGGCCACAAATATGATCGGGGGAATGAGCACCTCTGCTACAAGGACAGGCTTGGAGAAGGGTCTGAGGAGACCTCATTGTGGCCTTCTTGTATCTGAAGGTGGCTTAGAAAAAAGAGGGAGAGTGACTTTTTGTATGAGCAGGTGGTGACAGGACAAGGGACAATGGTTTTAAACTGAAAGCAGGTTTAGATTGGATATTAGGAAGAAATTCTTCACTCAGAGGATGGTGAGGCCCTGGCATGGGTTTCCCAGAAAGATTGTAGGTGCTCCATCCTTGGAAGTGCTCAAGACAAGGTCAGACAAGGCTTTGAGCAACCTGGTCTAGTGGAAAGTGTCCCTGCCCATGGCAGGAGTATTGGAACTGGATGATACTTAAGGTCCCTCCCGATCCAAGCCATTCTGTGATTATATTCTGCCATCTTTGGAACCAAAGTGGAAACTATGCACTGCCTTACAGCAATTCCTTAAGCCACTGTCCAAAAATTAAGACATCTTTATTGTGAATATTTGCTAAGTTTTAAAGTGCTCACCAGAGAGATCTGGGTACGGCTCTTAGACTGCTGGGTGACTGTTCAGGGAGAAAAAGGCAAGCTGAAGCTCCTTGGTGCTGGGAAGGCGGGGATAGTTTTAACATGCAGCTTTAATGGCAGCTCTGAAGACCCGCAAAACGTCTATTTCATTCCTTCTACACCTTCTCTCCTGCTTTCCAAGGTGGATGCCCAGCTGCAGGTTGTACGTAAGCTGGAGGAGAAGGAACACTTACTGCAGAGCAGTATTGGTACAGGAGAGAAGGAGCTGGGTCTGCGAACACAAGCCCTGGAAATGAACAAACGCAAGGTGAGTGAGTGATTCCCTCTTGGACTGTAAGATGGAGCTGTTGTCTTGCGGGAGGCATAGCAGGCTCTCAGCTCTCACTGGTGTTACAGAACCTGATATTCCCTGGTTTTGGACAGAAGGCTTAGGAGTCTTGAAGAGAATACTGATTAAAATACTGATTAAAATACTGTAGACTGATGTTTCGTTTGATAAGGAGGAGCAGGTCGTATGTGTTTCTGTGAAAGGCTGGTCAGGGAGCTGAAGTAAGGTGTCTTTATTGGAAACCTATCGTGAAAGAAGAGGTGGCAGACAGATGAAGTTAACTGGGGTCAAAGCTTTTACAGGAAAGATGGGATAAATAAAGGGGGAATATGGTGGGGAATGCTAAGACTTTAAACAAATGTCTAAGATTAATAAAGTAGGTCTGTTACCAGTAAAATAAGACTAAGTCTTATGGTTGATTCTGCCTTTGCTTTTAGAGTTTTAGTAGAAATGCAGGAATGACATTAAAACAGGCAGAAAGGAAAGCAGAAATATCACGGTGAAGAGAAGCTGGGGGGAATTCAGCACAGTCACTTGTGCGTAATATGACAATCTGTGATATTAAGGAAACTTGGTTAGAAGATTATGGAAGAACTGGTGAAGAGAGAAAATGCTTAAAAACACTTATCTTGAATTTCCGTCTACTTTACCCATAGAACTGCCTCTAAACAGTAGAGAAAATGTGGAGGCTGGAAGGCTGAAGAAGAAAATTATGTGGTCATTAGTGCTTTTCTAAGAGACATGCTTTGCATTGTGACAGGGTTTGACTCTGCTGAAGAGGGATCTTGGAGCTAAATGATTAGAATTTGTTAATAATAAGGTATTTTGCCATTGAAGTGATGCTTAGGGAATAATTCCAGTTACTTCACTTGGAAGTATTAAAAATAGATTGAAAAAACAGAGCTTCATCAGCCTGAGTAGTATTCTGTGAGCAGTCTTGAATTGCCAGGCAGAGGGGCTAGAAATCACTAGAGTTGTTCTTCCACATTTGATATTTCTATACTGGTTTTCTTTTTCAGGCTATGGATGCAGCCCAGCTTGCAGATGATCTGAAAGCCCAGCTAGAGCTGGCTCAGAAGAAGTTACATGACTTCCAGGAGGAGATTGTGGAAAACAGAGTAACTAGAGAGAAAGAGATGTTTAACTTCAAAAGGGCTGAGGTATATACCGTATGCACAGTCCTATAGTATCTGTCTGCTTTAGCATCCATCTCCTTGGACATTGAGCTTGGAGTGGGTTTCAGCTACACTATTTTAGTGTCCACTTTCACTTTGACTCAGCTTCATCAGGTCTTGGCTCTTTCAGGTTTTGTCCACTGATAACTGACAGTACTTGTGGCATCAGATAATGTTGAATTATTGGGGATGAATGTATGGGATGCACAACTTAGCCAGATGCACTGTTGGAATGTTCTCTTTGGTCCCTGCGGAAGCTGTGACAGAGAATATGCTGCTCATTCACTTAGTTTCTTGTTTTTATGCAGGAAGACATTTCTAGGTTGCGCAGGAAGCTGGAGACCACAAAGAAACCTGACATGGTTCCCAACTGTGATGAGATACTAATGGAAGAAATCAAGGATTACAAGGTGAGTAGTTGTCTTTATTAACTTCCCTCTTCAGTCAGAAAGCTCTGTAGACACACTTTGAGTATTTTGCATGTTCTCCTTCTGAGGAATGGAGGGACCTTCATCTCCAGACATCTTTTAACACCTCTAATCGAACACAGTGGGCCCTCACAGTAACATTTGTGTGTTGCAGGCCCGTCTGACCTGCCCGTGCTGCAACATGCGCAAGAAGGATGCTGTGCTCACCAAGTGCTTCCACGTTTTCTGCTTCGAGTGTGTGAAGACACGCTACGACACCCGGCAGCGCAAATGCCCCAAGTGCAACGCAGCCTTTGGGGCCAACGACTTCCACAGGATCTACATTGGCTGATCCCAGGAAGTGCTGCTCATGCTGACCACCCAGCCTCCCCTCACCTTCTGTGGCTGCCACCCACGGGGCAGTCATGCCTTCTGTCAGCTGATCTGCATTGTCTTCTGGGAAGTGTGGTTAGGGTATGGAAAGAAACAGGTTCCAGATCTTGGTTCTTTTCTTGCTCTCTTTCCTTTTGTTCTTGCTTTTGTTTTTTTGGATATTTTGTGCCTGAGAGGAAATTTTCCATTCATCACTATCACACTGCTAAACTGGGAACCTCTGACTGAAGTCCTGCCTTGATGCGATGAAAGCTGTCTGTGGTGCAGCAGAGGTTAGTGAGATCTATATTATTATGAGGAATTTACTTTGGATGTTAATTAAATCCCATCAAGGTATGGTAGTGCTTCTGAGAGTGAATAGTTTCCCAGTTAACAGGCCAAATAACTGAATCACTTAGTGGAGTGACTCCTCAGGCATGTATCTTCCTGAGTCAGGGCAAGAACCTCTGAGGGCTGGTGCATTAGTAAACATCCTGCCTAGCCCCAAAAGCACACACATACATCTTAATATCCAGAAGAGGAGAAAGGTAGGATGTCAGAGAATCTTAGAAAATAGCATTCCACTGATGAACTCTGGTTGATAAGGACACCTTCCCCTAGGCTGAGGCATCACTGTCATTGTCCTTATCTTATAAGGATTTTTAGGAGTTCCTTTATTGCAGCTTGGCTACAAAGATGAATCTCTTTATGCACAAAATCTAATTAAAGCTCTTGTTTGGGTTTTTTCCTGGTTTCCTTGCCTCTGGTTGTTTCTGCCTGGTCTCCTGTTCTTTGTCCAGTTATTGGAAACATTTTTCACAAGCTTTAAGCTTCTGAAATAGAGAGACTAACTTCTTCCTTCCTCCACCTTCACATTGTGCATGACTAAAACAAGTTTTGTCCTTTGGGATGTTACTCCAGTATCTTATTCTTGACACAAGAGAAGGGCCAAGATGCTGGACTGTTTCTGCAGTCATTTTGACATGGCTGCTGTGAATTTTGAGAAGGGATGTGGCATGGGTTATAGTCTCTATGCTTCCTCTGGTTGGAGGCTGTATTTTAAGTCTGCTCCTAAAAGCAAAATGTGAAGTAATTTATTTGCATCATTCCTTCACAGGGTGTAGTGTTTCTCCTGTAAACTTCATTTTCTTGGAAGGTGCACCTCTCAAGAGGTTTGTCTCGTGTGTGTCTCTTCCCTGAACCATGAAATCTGTGCTACCTTCCTGTGTTCACCATAGGAAATAGTAGAAATAGTAGTAATAGAAATAGTTGTAAAATGAATTAATCACAGACTGTCTTACAGTATGCATTATTATCTTTCTGAAAATACTCAGAATATATGAATAAAATCTTGTAAATTATAATGAACCCTGAAAAGAGAAGAAACACGTGGCCCTGCCAAGGGAAAGCTGGGATGCTGAGAGCTTCTGGTATGGTGTAAGTGCCGTTAGAAGAAAGGAAAGTAGAACCCTCTCCTCTTTCACTGCAAATTGCTCCCTGGATTACAGTTTGCGGCATCAAGTCAGCCATGTGTTAACGCTGGTTCTAGATTGTGAGGTACAAATGCTTGTTCATCAAAATCGGGACCTGGGTCAACAACTGCATCTTCAAACAGCTTTGCTACAACAGCAGACTTCCCTTTACAACTGTGAACAACCATCTGAACTAAACAGCCTCTGAACAAAGCCTGTTGCTCCTCCTCTCCCAGTCACAAAGTTGCATCACCTTTCTACTGAAATCAAGCTTGAAACTCTTTTGTGTATGCTGGCCACGTTGGGATCACTCTGGTCATGGTAGGAAAGAGATAATTGAAACAATCTGGATTAGTTTCACATAGGAGATTTGGAAACTCCTATTTTCTCTTTCCTTACCAAGAAAAATGTTAGTGGTTTGTTTTAAAATAATAATTTTTAATAGTTTTCAAGATAATTTTGAAAGTCACTGAATTTCTCTCTGTGCTTGTAATTTAAACATTAAGAAACAGTGAAAATTTTAGATGGTCCGTTGGCCAGAATGAGTAGAAATAATTAAAATAATTAAAAACTTAACAGGACTAAAAGTGTGGGGGTAAAAGAAGTAAAGGGGTACAAGTATTATCAAAAGTCCCTCTAAATTCAGTGTTTCAGGTGACAAAGAAAAAGCCTCATCTCCAGTCTCCAGTGCACCCTCTGTCACAGCAAATCCTCCCCCATGACATGTCACTGACATCCATGGAAAGCTACAGCAATATTTTCTGTCTTCTAGGGAATCAGGCTGGAGCAATAACTGAAGAAAATAACATGCCAAAATACATCTCTCTTGGGCAGCAATAATTAGATCTTCTCCCAAAAGGTTCTAGTTGGTGCTGCGGTAATTTGGAGCAATCCCTATTTTACATTTGACATGGGAGCAGCCCCTCAAGCATCCATCATAAATGAAGATATTCGCATAACATTAATTAGTAGGTGGTGAACATTCTTACAGTTATAGTTTTGGTCTTAAATGAAGGCTTATTTTTTGCAGGATTGGGTGCTTGGGTTGGAACTCGGAGGCAAAACATATTTTTGTTTAAGATACTAACATTTTCAGTTAATTTTACTTTTTTTTTTTAAAATCTATTTCTGGGCTTATTCTGTGGAGATAAGGACATTAAAAACTTGATAAAAATACTTGTAAGATTAGACTGAAATCTTTCTTTCCTAGTGTTTTAACTAGGAGAAGAAAGCAGTGTTTATCTGTTCTAGGCAAGTGCTGTTGGAGGTTGTGACGTGCCAGGTGCTACACAAATAAAAAGCTCTTCCTAATAAAGCTGAATATCCAAATGAGGGAGGGAGGGGAAGGGAAGGCAACAAAAGCATCCTCGGTGGCTTGCCGATCAGGAGCAAAGAGAGCAGGGACATTCCAGGTCTGTTAGATATGCAAGGCTGTGGATGCCACTTTCTTGTTTTATGTTCTGGTTTCTCTTTCCTATGTTACTGACTGTATTAAAAGGGGTAGACACACCTGCTACCCAAAATCAGAGACCAAGGACTGAGCAGGGAATAAAATCTGAACTCCTGATGAGGCTAAGTAGTCATTAGCTTTTAGTGTCCATGCAGAGCTTTTCATTTGCAAGGGGTTTTTCAAAGGTTAGAGGTGCAAAAAGGTAAAGTGTCTTTTTCAGACCCCAAAATATAGTTTCAGATCTGCCTGTAGCATTTTAACTGCGTCTGACAAGAACATCACCCTGGGCAACATTCATGCAAGTGGCTGGAGACAAAGGGAGGGTAAAAGGTATCTCAGAGACCAGGGTTAATTCTGGCAGCGTTACAAAACATTCTTTTTCTCTGTAATATGGGATGGGTTGGGAAGCAGTGTTTAAAAATGGATAGAAATCCTACTCAAAAGACAGAATCAGCTGGTTTGATGAAGTATTTATTCAGATGTTCAACAGCTTACCCTTCCTTCCCCCCCTACCCATCATCCAGGTAGGCAAGGGCTCCACTCGGTACATTGCCTTTGAAACCACAACTCTCATTCTCCTTCATCTGTAGGGAGGCCTTTGCTCCCCCCTTTCACTTTGATGAAATGAATAATGGACAAGATCCCCTTTGAGTCACCTCGTCTGTGAGAAAGAACCCTACTATAGCTGAAGACAGTCATTATTAAGGGAGTAGTTTCACACTGGCAAAACACTTGACTTTTTGAGGTAAACACTGATTTACAGTACTGCCACCCTCTCTTCCCCTTATTCTTGCTCTGTGCCACTGTGAATCCATCCCTTCAAACATGCTGGTGCAGCTGTTTGCGTGGCTGCTCCCTGGGTGCAGTGGAAGCCAAGCCTGGACTCAGAAGCAGACGGAGGTGGTGGTTTGGTTTTTGCCAAGTTATTTTTAAAGCTGGGTGAGTTCCTTCACCACAGTCTCAGAGCAGCCGCATCTGCATTTGTGCTGACAGAGCTGAGGGAATGGTGTGTTTGCCACCAAGAGTTTTGTCTTGTGACCCTGTGCCAGGAGGGGAGGGACTGCCAACACAGAACTAGCACCTGGCATAATGAGGCATCCGTGAGGAGCCTTCACGTGAACAGAGACTAGACCCACAGATAACACAACAAAAATGTACCACCAAGGGACATGCTGCCAATGAGCAGTTTACATTTTCTTCCTTTCTTTTTTTTTTTTTTTTAATCTTATTTTGAATTAATGCACAGAAAGGGCTGAAAAGGTAGGAACCTCACTGTACTGTCAAGTGGAGGAATGAGGAACTCTCGCTGTTCGGATGCTCCTTGTCTCTCCAGTCCCTTGGGAATGGCTGGTGTTTTCCAGAATGAGAAACTTGCTGTGAAAGGAGGACTCAGGAGGGTGGCAGTGGCTGTGGGCTGCTGCAGTCCTGCTCCCATGAAGAGCGTGCTGCCTGCTTTATTTTTGCACCCCTTTCTGGCATTACAAAAGTGTGTTACAAATTTCACAGAGGAACGGGGGGAAAAGGAAGAAAAGGTGGAAGGGCCCAGGTGTCCTGGCCTAGGGCTCTGCAGTCCTGTTTGTCCTCTGATACTCCTCCAGCTCTGATTTCCTGTCCATGGCGAGCTGCAGCTCCTGCTTGATGATTTCGATCTGCTTCTCCAGCTCCGTGAGCTCCTGCATCACTGAGGTCCTTGCAGTGTTGAGGGACTCTGCTTTGCCATTGGTGGTTAAGGAAGCCGGGGCCTCCCTCCTCACCTGTGGCAGGGGGATGTCCTGGTGCTGACGGATTGTCACCTCGTTCTGCCCTTGGTCGGTGCAGATGTATTTTTTCCGGTGGCAGTTGCCCAGGTTGGCTGTGTTCCACACGGCATGCTGGCTGTTCCCTATGTGGGACCTGAACAGAGAGATGGGGGTTAATGCCACATCAGAGCCTGCTCTTGTGTGTGTGCAGCCCTCCACTGTGAGCCAACCTACTGGAAAAATATGAGGCTGCTGTTACACATTACATGGAAATATTATCTCTTTATCCCTGGAATTATCTTTTCTTGAGAAGCACAAGTCGTGAGAGTAGTTTAATTTTCATGATTAAACTACAGCAGAGAGTAGAACAGAATCCTAAATCTTCCCCAAAATTGTTTGTTACTTATGAAATTACAGTCCTCTCTCCTCCAGCTCAGGAAAAGGCAAGTCCTTCAAAGCTTTGTGAAAGAATCTGTGGTTGCAGTGCCCAAGTGTATTACAGTGTTAGTCGTTTGCATGCTCTGTGCTGGCTTGGGCATTTGCTTGCATGGAGTTAAAAAAGAGACTGCCTTGATGTGGAGTGTGAAGGAGATGGGGTGCCCTTCGGATTTGAAGTTGTAGAGAGCTACTTGCACTTCTAAGGATGGACGCAATGATGTGCTGTACCCAAACCTTGCAGGTACGTTCATGACAGAACAAAGCGACTTTGAAACTGTCATGTTGGGGGAGAAATTCCCATTTGGGAACTTCTGCAAGTGCTTCAATTTTTTACCTGCAGAAATATTTCCGTAATGTTATGATTCCAGAGAAATTTTTCCCTTTTATTTAGAGGGAACTTTGCCACCCTCCCAAATCTGCACATTTCCCAGGGCTCCTTAGCTTTCCTCTCTGCTTTACCTTTGGGATAGATCTGTGTGCGTTCATTTTATAAAGTGAGGTTCAAACTCTCAAGTTTAAAAGTGCTCCATCACAGGGGGTCTTCTGTGGGTATTCTGGGACAAAACACCTGTTAGTGTGAGCTACCAATCAGTAGGTTAAGGAAGGAGGTTAACATTTCAGGACTGGGGCTGCTGAAAACAGTTGGTTTCAGGAGGAGTCTGGAGCTGGGAGTAGATACTTTTCTCACCTCCCTCCCAAAAAGGAAGTTGGAAATGTTTTCAAAGAGACAGGATGGCAGAGAAGAAGGAGGGGATGGGTTTCAGGCAGGAGCAGCAGCCCCATCCTGGGTCACAGCTCCAGAAGGCTCAAGTCTTGTGCTAAACTTGGATGTGTGTTTTGTGGTGCAAATTAATGCCCTGAAGAGATGAAAACAAGTACCTCTTCAGTAAGTTTCAGACAGGGAACAGGATTAGCCTGGCAAGTAGAAACTGGCAAAGTATCTTCAAGGCCAAGAGCAGAATTGCATTTCTACACAGGCAGCAGTCTAGACAAGGCCACCAGTGACAAGGAGCTGAGGTGCCCCAAACTACCTCCGGCTGTGCAGCTTTGCAGAGCCTGAGGTCCCAGGGGTCCTGGGCTCCAACTTGCTTTGGAGAAGTACCACCTGTCTCAGAGAAGCTGCAGCCCTTTGTTTTGTAAGTATTTCTCAAGTCTTACTGTTAATCCATGGTATTTGATACGTTTTTCTCTAGTCCTTCAATCAAAACAGCTTTTTGATAAAGTGTTAATAACCAGCATAGCTTCTGCTGGTGGTGGTGCTTTTGTCTGGGGGTCTCAGCAGGTGATTTTAACAAGGGCCAGAGTCCACAGTTAATACTCCAGTTTCACCAAGTAAATAAAACTGATTACAATTTGCTACTGATGCTGAGCAGCTCCCCTAGTTTTTGGGAACTTAGACCTAAAAAAACTCAGTGGATTTTCTTCCGTGAGGATAACAGCAGTGGCATAATGCAGATTCTTTCTACCTCTTTTCTACATCTTGGTGCTTTTAGTAGCTCTTCAGTCTCCACCAGAACTAAAAAGAAAGTGTGATAATGTAATTGATGTGAGAGCTCTTGGTTGTGCCTTGCCACATCAGTGTTCATGACAAGCTGGACATGTTGCTGAGTTAAATTCACCACAATTCTGCGCAACCAGCAGCTCAGACCATGAAAAAAGCCAGGACAGGGGGTGTGTGGGTGTGTGTGTGTAAGCACACTGAACGTTGGTGTGCATGCACAACTGAATGTTGTGTGGGTAGAAGTTTTTGGACAGCAGCACATCTTCACTCTCTATGCTGAAACAGTATTTGCATGGATCTTTTTCTAAGCCATTCTCTGTGGGGCTTCAGGGCCATCTCCTTGTGTTACAAAATTTCTGCGCTGCTCAACACCTGGCAGATAATTCAGCTGGTGCTTTTTGATCCCTGTCTATGAACAGAGGAAATGAACTGCACGCACTTCCGTATACCCGTGTGTATAAAGGCAGTCTAGGAGTTTATAGAGGCTTACTTCTTACTTTTGCTGCCATTAGTGCAGGAATGACAAATAATCATAACATATGTTTACATCTGTGCGTTTCAGTAATGCCAAACATCCATCAAGAGCCTGGAAGACTTTTTATAGTCTGTGGTTGAACTTATCTGTAGAAAAGCAACACTCCTGCCTGTGTCCCTAAAAAGTGCACTAATAATTCTGAGTTACTGAGCAAATGCATAGTTTTAATACAATGCCTTAGGTTCCTGGTAGCTGTAGATAAGAGTGTCTCCTCTTCAGAAGACACAGGTTATGAAAACAAGGCAAGGTTGTTACCTACTTTTTTTTCCCAACAAGAGTTGTTCGACACAAAGGTTTCTGAAAGGACTCCACTTGCCACTTTTCAGATTTCTTATTTCTCATTCTAAAAAATAAGAAACCTGAAAGAGTTTCTAACATACTAGTGTCTGATCTCTCATTCACTGTGAAGCTCTCACAGGGCTCTAGCTACCTGCCAGTGCTTAAGTATGTGAGTAATTAATTACCTAAACAGAAGGAGAGTGGACTTAGACTGCAAAGCCTGTCTTTGGAATGGGAGTGCTTTTATTAGCTATATGCAGAGTCATGAAAAAACCCAAAATTTCTGGGTTTAATACTCTCTATTGCAAAAAATGAATTTATTTCTGCCTCCCTCCCTCGTCACTTCTATCTTATTTCCTTTTTTTGGATTTTATTATCTCTGGGGTGCATTAGATCCATAACTAGATATCCAGACATGACATATAAAAATTCAATTTAATTTTTATAGTTTGTGCTTTAAGGCATGGGAAACTTCCCACCTCTTTTCAACTCGTTTTTTCTTAGGCTGACGTTTTTCTTCAGTAAATGAACTGTTCAGAGCACGATGTAACCTCTAGAGGGAAGAGAGGAAATTAAATTAGTGAAACCAAGATTACGAATAGCTCCACAAATAGGTAAACAATTTGGGCTTTGTGTGATGGACTTGAACATAAATTATTTTCCAAATGAAGGATACGAGCTTTGTGTGTCCTTTGTCATTACAACAGATATGTTTTCCTGTAGTGTCCCAAGGAAGGGCAATCTGAAAGGCTGACAAATAGTTTGCAAACAATCCTTGGTGTTAAAATTCCTCATTAAATAAAAAGAAAACTGTGTCTTGGCAAAATTCATTATGTTCTAAAAGATTCCTTCCACTGTGCAGCTTTAAAGCAACATCAGGTCTTCCCTTTTATGCCTTTTGCTGCAAAGTAACTTCTTCCTTTAGAGCAAATATCTACAGCAATTTTGTCCCATTAGTTTCTCTAGAATAATGAAGGAGGTTACCCAGCACTTCCTGCATGGATCAAAGGTTTGGGAACCTGTAACAGTGAAATAAAATGTTCTGGTTAGCCAGTGCAGGATAACAACACTGTTGCTTCTGTCATCCAAAAGGGCTGTGAGGTTACAAGTTCAAATGGAAAAGTAAGCTTTGCAACTGTGAATATTTGAACTGTTTCCCCTGTGCTTCCCATTCCATCATTAGGTAAGCCTTTTCAAGTTCCAGAAGCTTCTGGCACACTTCAAATGCCAATCATCAGTGCTCTTACTACCTTTTATACCTTGTTCTTGTCTAGGCTTTCTTAACCAGCCACAGGATTACAGGGTCTTCTTTCACAGGGTCACTTTTGAATACGTACCTGACTTGTATGAAGCCAGTACTTCATCTTGGATTTCTTCTTGATTCGTGGCAGGACCAGTCTGTACACAATGTGTTCCCCAATAGTGGTGAGAATGGACAAACCAAACCCAATGCACAACATTACAAAGAGCCCCGAAAAATGCTTGATGCCCATTTGCAGTGTCTGTGAATAAAATCAAAAGAGGAGGTTAATGCAATAGGCTGTCAGTGTACTGTCACAGATGCTTTGTTTTCTCCTGTGGAAATGTGGTCTGACTGAATACACAGTGATGTAATAAAACAGAATAGTCTGGACACAGTTCACAATAAAGTCTTTCTGTGATGCAGAGAGCTTGTTGTTCAGTCAGAGCAGAGAACCTGTTATGGGAAGAGAATCAGCCAAAGACCAAGGAATTTATGCCATTTCCCTAATGAGATGACGTGTTCAACACATACAAGAATCCATTATTTGTGGTGTCTTTGCATTTGTAAAAGCAAATACTGCTTGACAGAATACAGTCAATGAACTGTAGAGGAAGTCCTTCATCAGCAGAGAGCCAAGACCGACTGTTCACTGTGTTTTCTGGGAATTGATCGTCAACTTCCCCCTTTTGTGCTTTACCCTTGAGGGAGGTTCATGGAGAAAACATTATGAAACAAACGGCACAAACATGGCATCTCTCCACTCCTTACATTAACAGGACTGAAGTTGCGTTTGTTGGGAACCCCAACTGCAACAATGAAAAATGGGAACACTCCCACCCTTTTCATGTAGGGTAGGAAGCCTTTAATTAACTTGAGTGTCTTACTGGCATCATTCATGTTTGACCACCAAGAAACCCTGTACAGCAGCAATCTGTACCACAAACACCTGCTCTGCAGTGGGTGGGTTAGGTTTGTGTGTTACATATAACCTTAATACATTTATGCTCACGCGTCTGTAACTAAGCTGTGACTTTATCAATAACTAAAACTTCTTGCTAATAATTACTGCCCACACACTGCTACAGAAATATTTCCAAGAAAACAAATTCTACTTGTGTCTTCCTCTCATACAATGTTATTCCCCAAATAATAAGAAAAAAGAAGAAGAAAACTGTCTGGGTAGAGTTGCATGTCAGAAGATGGCACTGCAATGCTGTTACTCTGGACAACTGACATGACGTGTGTTATAAGTTAGTTTAAGAATTTAGACAACTCAGTTCCAATTAAAAGTTGATAAATTTATTAAGCAAGCGATAATAAAGCAAACAGCGCTGGGTGGTCTGGGGGGCCAGCGCCCCGCCCAAGACACACAAACCTTGTTTGAAAACCGGGCTTTTTGTACCCTCTTGATATCAGTTGTTGAATATTCATCCATTGTCCGTTTGTTGCCTTAAAAGGTAATTCCCCTGCTTTGGAGGTGGATGTTACCCCCTGGTTGGTTGTCACTTATCTCCCCTGGGTTCGTACAGGGGGGTCTTGCATCA